>NW_027490122.1:1069896-1369896 GCF_050948175.1 Xylocopa sonorina | reverse complement strand
CTCGATATCGCATCTCATTTCTATGTTTCATGGTAAGATGTAATATGATTTGCGAAGTGTTATGCATTCCTCGTCTACGATTCAAATGAATGTAAATGCGACACTTCCTTGCAAGGAAATAGCGTCTGCAGATGTCTACGTATCGTAGCAATAGATTTCTAATGCTCCTTAAAACGCGATATCGCATCTCATTTCTATGTATCATGGTAAGATATAATATGATTTGCGAAGTATCATGTATCCTCGTCTACGATTCAAATGAATGTGAATGCGACACTTTCTCGCTAGGAAATAGCGTTTGCAGATGTCTACGTATCGTAGCAATAGAGTTCTAATGCTTCTTAAAACGCGATATCGCATCTCATTTCTATGTTTCATGGTAAGATATAATATGACTTGCGAAGTGTTATGTTTTCCTCGCCTACACTTCAAATGAATGTAAATGCGATACTTCCTCGCTAGGAAATAGCGTTTGCAGATGTCTACGTATCGTAGCAATAGCTTTCTAGTGCTTCTTAAAACGCGAAATCGCATCTCATTTCTATGTTTCATGGTAAGACATAATATGATTTGCGAAGTGTCATGCATTCCTCGTCTACACTTCAAATGAATGTAAATGCGACACTTCCCTGCAAGGAAATGGCGTTTGCAGATTTCTGCGTATCGTAGCAATAGAGTTCTAATGCTTCTTAAAACTCGATATCGCATCTCATTTCTATGTTTCATGGTAAGATGTAATATGATTTGCGAAGTGTTATGCATTTCTCGTCTACGATTCAAATGAATGTAAATGCGACACTTCCTTGCAAGGAAATAGCGTTTGCAGATGTCTACGTATCGTAGCAATAGAGTTCTAATGCTTCTCAGAACGCGATATCGCATCTCATTTCTATGTTTCATGGTAAGATATAATATGATTTGCGAAGTGGTATGTATTCTTCGTCTACACTTCAAATGAATGTAAATGCGACACTTCCTTGCAAGGAAATAGCGTTTGCAGATGTCTACGTATCGTAGCAATAGAGTTCTTATGATTCTTAAAACGCGATATCGCATCTCATTTCTATGTTTCATGGTAAGATATTATATGATTTGTGAAGTGTCATGTATTCCTCGTCTACACTTCAAATGAATGTAAATGCGACACTTCCTTGCAAGGAAATAGCGTCTGCAGATGTCTAGGTATCGTAGCAATAGAGTTCTAATGCTTCTTAAAACGCGATATCGCATCTCATTTCTATTTTTCATGGTAAGATATAATATGATTTGCGAAGTGTTATGTATTCCTCGTCTACACTTCAAATGAATGTGAATGCGACACATCCTCGCTAGGAAATAGCGTTTGCAGATGTCTACGTATCGTAGCAATAGATTTCTAATGCTTCTTAAAACGTGATATCGCATCTCATTTCTATGTTTCATGGTAAGATATAATATGATTTGCGAAGTGTCATGTATTCCTCGTCTACACTTCAAATGAATGTAAATGCGACACTTCCTTGCAAGGAAATAGCGTTTGCAGATGTTTACGTATCGTAGCAAAAGAGTTCTAATGCTTCTTAAAACGCGATATCGCATCTCATTTCTATGTTTCATGGTAAGATATAATATGGTTTGCGAAGTGTTATGTATTCCTCGTCTACACATCAACTGAATGTAATTGCGACACTTCCTCGCAAGGAAATAGCGTTTGCAAATGTCTACCTATCGTAGCAGTAGTGTTCTAATGCTTCTTAGAACGCGATATCGCATCTCATTTCTATGTTTCATGGTAAGATATAATATGATTTGCGAAGTGTTATGTATTACTCCTCTACACTTCAAATGAATGTAAATGCGACACTTCCTTGCAAGGAAATAGCGTTTGCAGATGTCTACGTATCGAAGCAATAGAGTTCAAATGCTTCTTAAAACGAGATATTGCATCTCATTTCTATGTATCATGGTAAGATATAATATGATTTGCGAAGTATCATGTATCCTCGTCTACGATTCAAATGAATGTGAATGCGACACTTTCTCGCTAGGAAATAGCGTTTGCAGATGTCTACGTATCGTAGCAATAGAGTTCTAATGCTTCTTAAAACGCGATATCGCATCTCATTTCTATGTTTCATGGTAAGATATAACATGATTTGCGAAGTGTTATGTTTTCCTCGCCTACACTTCAAATGAATGTAAATGCGATACTTCCTCGCTAGGAAATAGCGTTTGCAGATGTCTACGTATCGTAGCAATAGCTTTCTAGTGCTTCTTAAAACGCGAAATCGCATTTCATTTCTATGTTTCATGGTAAGACATAATATGATTTGCGAAGTGTCATGCATTCCTCGTCTACACTTCAAATGAATGTAAATGCGACACTTCCCTGCAAGGAAATGGCGTTTGCAGATTTCTGCGTATCGTAGCAATAGAGTTCTAATGCTTCTTAAAACTCGATATCGCATCTCATTTCTATGTTTCATGGTAAGATGTAATATGATTTGCGAAGTGTTATGCATTCCTCGTCTACGATTCAAATGAATGTAAATGCGACACTTCCTTGCAAGGAAATAGCGTTTGCAGATGTCTACGTATCGTAGCAATAGAGTTCTAATGCTTCTCAGAACGCGATATCGCATCTCATTTCTATGTTTCATGGTAAGATATAATATGATTTGCGAAGTGGTATGTATTCTTCGTCTACACTTCAAATGAATGTAAATGCGACACTTCCTTGCAAGGAAATAGCGTTTGCAGATGTCTACGTATCGTAGCAATAGAGTTCTTATGATTCTTAAAACGCGATATCGCATCTCATTTCTATGTTTCATGGTAAGATATTATATGATTTGTGAAGTGTCATGTATTCCTCGTCTACACTTCAAATGAATGTAAATGCGACACTTCCTTGCTAGGAAATAGCGTCTGCAGATGTCTAGGTATCGTAGCAATAGAGTTCTAATGCTTCTTAAAACGCGATATCGCATCTCATTTCTATGTTTCATGGTAAGATATAATATGACTTGCGAAGTGTTATGCATTCCTCGTCTACGATTCAAATGAATGTAAATGCGACTCTTCCTTGCAAGGAAATAGCGTCTGCAGATGTCTAGGTATCGTAGCAATAGAGTTCTAATACTTCTTAAAACGCGATATCGCATCTCATTTCTATTTTTCATGGTAAGATATAATATGATTTGCGAAGTGTTATGTATTCCTCGTCTACATTTCAAATGAGTGTGAATGCGACACTTCCTCGCTAGGAAATAGCGTTTGCAGATGTCTACGTATCGTAGCAATAGATTTCTAATGCTTCTTAAAACGCGATATCGCATCTCATTTCTATGTTTCATGGTAAGATATAATATGATTTGCGAAGTGTCATGTATTCCTCGTCTACACTTCAAATGAATGTGAATGCGATACTTCCTCGCTAGGAAATAGCGTTTGCAGATGTCTACGTATCGTAGCAATAGCTTTCTCGTGCTTCTTAAAACGCGATATCGCATCCAATTGCTATGTTTCATGGTAAGATATAATATGATTTGCGAAGTGTTATGTATTCCTTGTCTACACCTCAAATGAATGTAAATGCGACACTTCCTTGCAAGAAAATAGCGTTTGCAGATGTCTATGTATCGAAGCAATAGATTTCAAATGCTTCTTAAAACGAGATATTGCATCTCATATCTATGTTTCATGATAAGATATAATATCCTTTGCGAAGTGTTATGCATTCCTCGTCTACGATTCAAATGAATGTAAATGCGACTCTTCCTTGCAAGGAAATAGCGTTTGCAAATGTCTACCTATCGTAGCAGTAGTGTTCTAATGCTTCTTAGATCGCGATGTCGCATCTCATTTCTATGTTTCATGGTAAGATATAATATGATTTGCGAAGTGTTATGTATTCCTCGTCTACACATCAAATGAATGTAAATGCGACACTTCCTTGCAAGGAAATAGCGTTTGCAGATGTCTACGTATCGTAGCAATATAGTTCTTATGATTCTTAAAACGCGATATCGCATCTCATTTCTATGTTTCATGATAAGATATAATATTCATTGCGAAGTGTTATGTATTCCTCGTCCACGCTTCAAATGAATGTAAATGCGACACTTCCTTGCAAGGAAATAGCGTTTGCAGATGTCTACGTATCGTAGCAATAGGGTTCTAATGCTTCTTAAAACGCGATATCGCATCCAATTGCTATGTTTCATTGTAAGATATAATATGATTAGCGAAGTGTTATGTATTCCTTGTCTACACCTCAAATGAATGTAAATGCGACACTTCCTTGCAAGAAAATAGCGTTTGCAGATGTCTATGTATCGAAGCAATAGATTTCAAATGCTTCTTAAAACGAGATATTGCATCTCATATCTATGTTTCATGATAAGATATAATATCCTTTGCGAAGTGTTATGCATTCCTCGTCTACGATTCAAATGAATGTAAATGCGACTCTTCCTTGCAAGGAAATAGCGTTTGCAAATGTCTACCTATCGTAGCAGTAGTGTTCTAATGCTTCTTAGAACGCGATGTCGCATCTCATTTCTATGTTTCATGGTAAGATATAATATGATTTGCGAAGTGTTATGTATTCCTCGTCTACACATCAAATGAATGTAAATGCGACACTTCCTTGCAAGGAAATAGCGTTTGCAGATGTCTACGTATCGTAGCAATATAGTTCTTATGATTCTTAAAACGCGATATCGCATCTCATTTCTATGTTTCATGGTAAGGTATAATATGATTTGCGAAGTGTTATGTATTCCTTGTCTACACTTCAAATGAATGTAAATGCGACACTTCCTTGCAAGGAAATAGCGTTTGCAGATGTCTACGTATTGAAGCAATAGATTTCAAATGCTTCTTAAAACGAGATATTGCATCTCATATCTATGTTTCATGATAAGATATAATATTCATTGCGAAGTGTTATGCATTCCTCGTCTACGATTCAAATGAAAGTAAATGCGACACTTCCTTGCAAGGAAATAGCGATTGCAGATGTCTACGTATCGTAGCAATAGATTTCTTATGATTCTTAAAACGCGATATCGCATCTCATTTCTATGTTTCATGGTAAGGTATAACATGATTTGCGAAGTGTTACGTATTCATCGTCTACACTTCAAATGAATGTGAATGCGATACTTCCTCGCTAGGAAATAGCGTTTGCAGATGTCTACGTATCGTAGCAATAGCTTTCTAGTGCTTCTTAAAACGCGATATCGCATCCCATTGCTATGTTTCATGGTAAGATATAATATGACTAGCGACGTATCATGTACTCCTCGTCCACACTTCAAATGAATGTAAATGCGACACTTCCTTGCTAGGAAATAGCGTCTGCAGATGTCTAGGTATCGTAGCAATAGAGATCTAATGCTTCTTAAAACGCGATATCGCATCTCATATCTATGTTTCATGATAAGATATAATATTCATTGCGAAGTGTTATGTATTCCTCGTCCACGCTTCAAATGAATGTAAATGCGACACTTCCTAGCAAGGAAATAGCGTTTGCAGATGTCTACGTATCGTAGCAATAGGGTTCTAATGCTTCTTAAAACGCGATATCGCATCTCATTTCTATGTTTCATGGTAAGATATATTATGATTTGCGATGTGTTATGTATTCCTCGTCTACATATCAAATGAATGTAAGTGCGACACTTCTTTGCAAGGAAATAGCGTTTGCAGATGTCTACGTATCGTAGCAATAGAGTTCTTATGATTCTTAAAACGCGATATCGCATCTCATTTCTATGTTTCATGGTAAGATATAATATGATTTGAGGAGTGTTATGTATTCCTCGTCTACACTTCAAATGAATGTAAATGCAACACTTCCTTGCTAGGAAGTAGCGTCTGCAGATGTCTAGGTATCGTAGCAATAGAGTTGTAATGCTTCTTAAAACGCGATATCGCATCTCGTTTCTATGTTTCGTGGTAAGATATAATATGATTTGCGAAGTGTCTTGTATTCCTCGTCCACGCTTCGAATGAATGTAAATGCGACACTTTCTTGCAAGGAAATAGCGTTTGCAGATGTCTACGTATCGTAGCAATAGAGTTCTTGTGATTCTTAAATCGCGATATCGGATCTCATTTCTATGTTTCATGGTAAGATATAATATGATTTGCGAAGTGTTATGTATTCCTCGTCTACACTTCAAATGAATGTAAATGCGACACTTCTTTGCAAGGAAATAGCGTTTGCAGATGTCTACGTATCGTAACAATAGAGTTCTTATGATTCTTAAAACGCGATATCGCATCACATTTCTATGTTTCATGGTAAAATATAATATGATTTGCGGAGTGTTATGTATTCCTCGTCTACACTTCAAATGAATGTGAATGCGACACTTCCTCGCTAGGAAATAGTGTTTGCAGATATCTACGTATCGTAGCAGTAGTGTTCTAATGCTTCTTAAAACGCGATATCGCATCTCATTTCTATGTTTCATGGTAAGATATAATATGATTTGCGAAGTGTTATGTATTCCACGTCTACACTTCAAATGAATGTAAATGCGACACTTCCTTGCAAGGATATAGCGTTTGCAAATGTCTACCTATCGTAGCAATAGTGTTCTAATGTTTCTTAAAACGCGATATCGCATCTCATTTCTATGTTTCATGGTAAGATATAATATGATTTGCGAAGTGTTATGTATTCCTCGTCTACATATCAAATGAATGTAAATGCGACACCACCTTGCAAGGAAATAGCGGTTGCAGATGTCTACGTATCGTAGCAATAGAGTTCTTATGATCCTTAAAACGTGATATCGCATCTCATTTCTATGTTTCATGGTAAGGTATAATATGATTTGCGAAGTGTTATATATCCGTCGTCTACACTTCAAATGAATGTAAATGCGACACTTTCTTGCAAGGAAATAGCGTTTGCAGATGTCTACGTATCGTAGCAATAGAGATCTTATGATTCTTAAAACGCGATATCGCACCTCATTTCTATGTTTCATGGTAAGATGTAATATGATTTGCGATGTGCTATGTATTCCTCGTCTACACATCAACTGAATGTAAATGCAACACTTCCTTGCAAGGAAATAGCGTTTGCAAATGTCTACCTATCGTAGCAGTAGTGTTCTAATGCTTCTTAGAACGCGATGTCGCATCTCATTTCTATGTTTCATGGTAAGATATAATATGATTTGCGAAGTGTTATGTATTCCTCGTCTACACATCAAATGAATGTAAATGCGACACTTCCTTGCAAGGAAATAGCGTTTGCAGATGTCTACGTATCGTAGCAATATAGTTCTTATGATTCTTAAAACGCGATATCGCATCTCATTTCTATGTTTCATGGTAAGGTATAATATGATTTGCGAAGTGTTATGTATTCCTTGTCTACACTTCAAATGAATGTAAATGCGACACTTCCTTGCAAGGAAATAGCGTTTGCAGATGTCTACGTATTGAAGCAATAGATTTCAAATGCTTCTTAAAACGAGATATTGCATCTCATATCTATGTTTCATGATAAGATATAATATTCATTGCGAAGTGTTATGCATTCCTCGTCTGCGATTCAAATGAAAGTAAATGCGACACTTCCTTGCAAGGAAATAGCGATTGCAGATGTCTACGTATCGTAGCAATAGCTTTCTAGTGCTTCTTAAAACGCGATATCGCATCCCATTGCTATGTTTCATGGTAAGATATAATATGACTAGCGACGTATCATATATTCCTCGTCCACACTTCAAATGAATGTAAATGCGACACTTCCTTGCAAGGAAATAGCGTTTGCAAATGTCTACCTATCGTAGCAATAGTGTTCTAATGCTTCCTAAAACGCGTTATCGCATCTCATTTCTACGTTTCATGGTAGGATATTATATGATTTGCGAAGTGTTATGTATTCCTCGTCTACACATCAAATGAATGTAAATGCGACACTTCCTTGCAAGGAAATAGCGTTTGCAGATGTCTACGTATCGAAGCAATAGATTTCAAATGCTTCTTAAAACGAGATATTGCATCTCATATCTACGTTTCATGATAAGATATAATATTCATTGCGAAGTGTTATGCATTCCTCGTCTACGATTCAAATGGAAGTAAATGCGACACTTCGTTGCAAGGAAATAGCGATTGCAGATGTCTACGTATCGTAGCAATAGAGTTCATATGATCCTTAAAACGCGATATCGCATCTCATATCTATGTTTCAAGATAAGATATAATATTCATTGCGAAGTGTTATGCATTCCTCGTCTACGATTCAAATGAAAGTAAATGTGACACTTTCTTGCAAGGAAATAGCGTTTGCAGATGTCTACGTATCGTAGCAATAGAGTTCTAATGCTTCTTAAAACGCGATATCGCATCTCATTTCTATGTTTCATGGTAAGATATAATATGATTTGCGAAGTGTCATGTATTCCTCGTTTACACTTCAAATGAATGTAAATGCGACACTTCCTTGCAAGGAAATAGCGTTTGCAGATGTCTACGTATCGCAGCAATAGATTTCTAATGCTTCTTAAAACGCGATATCGCATCTCATTTCTATGTCTCATGGTAAGATATAATATGATTTGCGAAGTGTTATGTATTCCTCATCAACACATCAACCGAATGTAAATGCGACACTTCCTTGCAAGGAAATAGCGTTTGCAAATGTCTACCTATCGTAGCAATAGTGTTCTAATGCTTCTTAAAACGCGATATCGCATCTCATTTCTATGTTTCATGGTAAGATATAATATGATTTGCGAACTGTCATGTATTCCTCGTCTACACTTCAAATGAATGTAAATGCGACACTTCCTTGCAAGGAAATAGCGTTTGCAAATGTCTACCTATCGTAGCAATAGTGTTCTTATGATTCTTAAAACGCGATATCGCATCTCATTTCTACGTTTCATGGTAGGATATTATATGATTTGCGAAGTGTTATGTATTCCTCGTCTACACATCAAATGAATGTAAATGCGACACTTCCTTGCAAGGAAATAGCGTTTGCAGATGTCTACGTATCGAAGCAATAGATTTCAAATGCTTCTTAGAACGAGATATTGCATCTCATATCTACGTTTCATGATAAGATATAATATTCATTGCGAAGTGTTATGCATTCCTCGTCTACGATTCAAATGGAAGTAAATGCGACACTTCGTTGCAAGGAAATAGCGATTGCAGATGTCTACGTATCGTAGCAATAGAGTTCATATGATCCTTAAAACGCGATATCGCATCTCATATCTATGTTTCAAGATAAGATATAATATTCATTGCGAAGTGTTATGCATTCCTCGTCTACGATTCAAATGAAAGTAAATGTGACACTTTCTTGCAAGGAAATAGCGTTTGCAGATGTCTACGTATCGTAGCAATAGAGTTCTAATGCTTCTTAAAACGCGATATCGCATCTCATTTCTATGTTTCATGGTAAGATATAATATGATTTGCGAAGTGTCATGTTTTCCTCGTTTACACTTCAAATGAATGTAAATGCGACACTTCCTTGCAAGGAAATAGCGTTTGCAGATGTCTACGTATCGCAGCAATAGATTTCTAGTGCTTCTTAAAACGCGATATCGCATCTCATTTCTATGTCTCATGGTAAGATATAATATGAGTTGCGAAGTGTTATGTATTCCTCATCAACACATCAACCGAATGTAAATGCGACACTTCCTTGCAAGGAAATAGCGTTTGCAGATGTCTACGTATCGAAGCAATAGAGTTCAAATGCTTCTTAAAACGAGATATTGCATCTCATATCTATGTTTCATGATAAGATATAATATTCATTGCGATGTGTTATGCATTCCTCGTCTACGATTCAAATGAATGTAAAAGCAACACTTCCTTGCAAGGAAATAGCACTTGCAGATGTCTACGTATCGTAGCAATGGATTTCTGCTGCTTCTTAAAACGCGATATCGCATCTCATTTCTATGTTTCATGGTAAGATATAATATGATTTGCGAAGTGTTATGTATTCCTAGTCTACACTTCAAATGAATGTAAATGCGACACTTCCTTGCAAGGAAATAGCGTTTGCAAATGTCTAACTATCGTAGCAGTAGTGTTCTAATGCTTCTTAAAACGCGATATCGCATCTCATTTCTATGTTTCATGGTAAGATATAATATGATTTGTGAAGTGTCATGTATTCCTCGTCTACACTTCAAATGAATGTAAATGCGACACTTCCTCGCAAGGAAATAGCGTTTGCAAATGTCTACCTATCGTAGCAATAGTGTTCTAATGCTTCTTAAAACGCGATATCGCATCTCATTTCTATGTTTCATGGTAAGATATAATATGATTTGTGAAGTGTAATGTATTCCTCGTCTACACTTCAAATGAATGTAAATGCGACACTTCCTTGCAAGGAAATAGCGTTTGCAAATGTGTACGTATCTTAGCAATAGATTTCAAATTCTTCTTAAAACGAGATATGGCATCTCGTATCTACGTTTCATGATAAGATATAATATTCATTGCGAAGTGTTATGCATTCCTCGTCTACGATTCAAATGAAAGTAAATGCGACACTTCCTTGCAAGGAAATAGAGATTGCAGATGTCTACGTATCGTAGCAATAGAGTTCATATGGTTCTTAAAACGCGATGTCGCATCTCATATCTATGTTTCAAGATAAGATATAATATTCATTGCGAAGTGTTATGCATTCCTAGTCTACGATTCAAATGAAAGTAAATGAGACACTTCATTGCAAGGAAATAGCGATTGCAGATGTCTACGTATTGTAGCAATAGAGTTCTAATGCTTCTTAAAACGCGATATCGCATCTCATTCCTATGTTTCATGGTAAGATATAATATGATTTGCGAAGTGTTATGTATTCCTCGTCTACACTTCAAATGAATGTAAATGCGACACTTTCTTGCAAGGAAATAGCGTTTGCAGATGTCTACGTATCGTAGCAATGGATTTCTGATGCTTCTTAAAACGCGATATCGCATCTCATTTCTATGTTTCATGGTAAGATGTAATATGACTTGCGAAGTGTCATGTATTCCTCGTTTACACTTCAAATGAATGTAAATGCGATACTTCCTTGCAAGGAAATAGCGTTTGCAAATGTCTACCTATCGTAGCAATAGTGTTCTAATGCTTCTTAAAACGCGATATCGCATCTCATTTCTATGTTTCATGGTAAGATATAATATGATTTGCGAAGTGTCATGTATTCCTCGTCTACACTTCAAATGAATGTAAATGCGACACTTCCTTGCAAGGAAATAGCGTTTGCAAATGTCTACCTATCGTAGCAATAGAGTTCTTATGATTCTTAAAACGCGATATCGCATCTCATTTCTACGTTTCATGGTAGGATATTATATGATTTGCGAAGTGTTATGTATTCCTCGTCTACACATCAAATGAATGTAAATGCGACACTTCCTTGCAAGGAAATAGCGTTTGCAGATGTCTACGTATCGAAGCAATAGATTTCAAATGCTTCTTAAAACGAGATATTGCATCTCATATCTACATTTCATGATAAGATATAATATTCACTGCGAAGTGTTATGCATTCCTCGTCTACGATTCAAATGGAAGTAAATGCGACACTTCGTTGCAAGGAAATAGCGATTGCAGATGTCTACGTATCGTAGCAATAGAGTTCATATGATCCTTAAAACGCGATATCGCATCTCATATCTATGTTTCAAGATAAGATATAATATTCATTGCGAAGCGTTATGCATTCCTCGTCTACGGTTCAAATGAAAGTAAATGTGACACTTTCTTGCAAGGAAATAGCGTTTGCAGATGTCTACGTATCGTAGCAATAGAGTTCTAATGCTTCTTAAAACGCGATATCGCATCTCATTTCTATGTTTCATGGTAAGATATAATATGATTTGCGAAGTGTCATGTATTCCTCGTTTACACTTCAAATGAATGTAAATGCGACACTTCCTTGCAAGGAAATAGCGTTTGCAGATGTCTACGTATCGCAGCAATAGAGTTCTAATGCTTCTTAAAACGCGATGTCGCATCTCATTTCTATGTCTCATGGTAAGATATAATATGATTTGCGAAGTGTTATGTATTCCTCATCAACACATCAACCGAATGTAAATGCGACACTTCCTTGCAAGGAAATAGCGTTTGCAGATGTCTACGTATCGAAGCAATAGAGTTCAAATGCATCTTAAAACGAGATATTGCATCTCATATCTATGTTTCATGATAAGATATAATATTCATTGCGATGTGTTATGCATTCCTCCTCTACGATTCAAATGAATGTAAATGCAACACTTCCTTGCAAGGAAATAGCACTTGCAGATGTCTACGTATCGTAGCAATGGATTTCTGCTGCTTCTTAAAACGCGATATCGCATCTCATTTCTATGTTTCATGGTAAGATATAATATGATTTGCGAAGTGTTATGTATTCCTAGTCTACACTTCAAATGAATGTAAATGCGACACTTCCTTGCAAGGAAATAGCGTTTGCAAATGTCTACCTATCGTAGCAATAGTGTTCTAATGCTTCTTAAAACGCGATATCATATCTCATTTCTATGTTTCATGGTAAGATATAATGTGATTGGCGAAGTGTCATGTATTCCTCTTCTACACTTCAAATGAATGTAAATGCGACACTTCGTTGCAAGGAAATAGCGATTGCAGATGTCTACGTATCGTAGCAATAGTGTTCTAATGCTTCTTAAAACGCGATATCGCTACTCATTTCTATGTTTCATGGTAAGATATAATATGATTTGCGAAGTGTTATGTACTCCTCGTCTACACATCAAATGAATGTAAATGCGACACTTCCTTGCTAGGATATAGCGTTTGCAGATGTCTACGTATCGTAGCAATAGAGTTCTTATGATTCTTAAAACGCGATATCGCATCTCATTTCTATGTTTCATGGTAAGATATAATATTCATTGCGAAGTGTTATGCATTCCTCGTCTACGAATCAAATGAAAGTAAATGCGACACTTTCTTGCAAGGAAATAGCGTTTGCAGATGTCTACGTATCGTAGCAATGGATTTCTGATGCTCCTTAAAACGCGATATCGCATTTCATTTCCATGTTTCATGGTAAGATATAATATGATTTGCGAAGTGTCATGTATTCCTCGTCCACACTTCAAATGAATGTAAATGCGACACCTCCTTGCTAGGAAATAGCGTCTGCTGATGTCTAGGTATCGTAGAAATAGAGTTCTAATGCTTCTTAAAACGCGATATCGCATCACATTTCTATGTTTCATGGTAAGATATAATATGATTTGCGAAGTGTCATGTATTCCTCGTCTACACTTCAAATGAATGTAAATGCGACACTTCCTTGCAAGGAAAAAGCGTTTGCAAATGTCTAACTATCGTAACAGTAGTGTTCTAATGCTTCTTAAAACGCGATATCGCATCTCATTTCTATGTTTCATGGTAAGATATAATATGATTTGTGAAGTGTCATGTATTCCTCGTCTACACTTCAAATGAATGTAAATGCGACACTTCCTTGCTAGGAAATAGCGTTTGCAAATGTCTACCTATCGTAGCAATAGTGTTCTAATGCTTCTTAAAACGCGATATCGCATCTCATTTCTATGTTTCATGGTAAGATATAATGTGATTGGCGAAGTGTCATGTATTCTTCTTCTACACTTCAAATGAATGTAAATGCGACACTTCGTTGCAAGGAAATAGCGATTGCAGATGTCTACGTATCGTAGCAATAGTGTTCTAATGCTTCTTAAAACGCGATATCGCAACTCATTTCTATGTTTCATGGTAAGATATAATATGATTTGCGAAGTGTTATGTACTCCTCGTCTACACATCAAATGAATGTAAATGCGACACTTCCTTGCTAGGAAATAGCGTTTGCAGATGTCTACGTATCGTAGCAATAGAGTTCTTATGATTCTTAAAACGCGATATCGCATGTCATTTCTATGTTTCATGGTAAGATATAATATTCATTGCGAAGTGTTATGCATTCCTCGTCTACGAATCAAATGAAAGTAAATGCGACACTTTCTTGCAAGGAAATAGCGTTTGCAGATGTCTACGTATCGTAGCAATGGATTTCTGATGCTTCTTAAAACGCGATACCGCATCTCATATCCTCTGTTTCATGATAAGATATAATATTCATTGCGAAGTGTTATGTATTCCTCGTCTACGATTCAAATGAATGTAAATGCAACACTTCCTTGCAAGGAAATAGCGTTTGCAGATGTCTACGTATCGTAGCAATAGAGTTCTAATGCTTCCTAAAACGCGTTATCGCATCTCGTTTCTATGTTTCATGGTAAGATATAATATGATTTGCGAAGTGTTGTGTATTCCTCGTCTACACTTCAAATGAATGTAAATGCGACACTTCCTTGCAAGGAAATAGCGTTTGCAAATGTCAACCTATCGTAGCAATAGAGTTCTTATGATTCTTAAAACGCGATATCGCATCTCATTTCTACGTTTCATGGTAGGATATTATATGATTTGCGAAGTGTTATGTATTCCTCGTCTACACATCAAATGAATGTAAATGCGACACTTCCTTGCAAGGAAATAGCGTTTGCAGATGTCTACGTATCGAAGCAATAGATTTCAAATGCTTCTTAAAACGAGATATTGCATCTCATATCTACGTTTCATGATAAGATATAATATTCATTGCGAAGTGTTATGCATTCCTCGTCTACGATTCAAATGGAAGTAAATGCGACACTTCGTTGCAAGGAAATAGCGATTGCAGATGTCTACGTATCGTAGCAATAGAGTTCATATGATCCTTAAAACGCGATATCGCATCTCATATCTATGTTTCAAGATAAGATATAATATTCATTGCGAAGTGTTATGCATTCCTCGTCTACGATTCAAATGAAAGTAAATGTGACACTTTCTTGCAAGGAAATAGCGTTTGCAGATGTCTACGTATCGTAGCAATAGAGTTCTAATGCTTCTTAAAACGCGATATCGCATCTCATTTCTATGTTTCATGGTAAGATATAATATGATTTGCGAAGTGTCATGTATTCCTCGTTTACACTTCAAATGAATGTAAATGCGACACTTCCTTGCAAGGAAATAGCGTTTGCAGATGTCTACGTATCGCAGCAATAGATTTCTAATGCTTCTTAAAACGCGATATCGCATCTCATTTCTATGTCTCATGGTAAGATATAATATGATTTGCGAAGTGTTATGTATTCCTCATCAACACATCAACCGAATGTAAATGCGACACTTCCTTGCAAGGAAATAGCGTTTGCAAATGTCTACCTATCGTAGCAATAGTGTTCTAATGCTTCTTAAAACGCGATATCGCATCTCATTTCTATGTTTCATGGTAAGATATAATATGATTTGCGAACTGTCATGTATTCCTCGTCTACACTTCAAATGAATGTAAATGCGACACTTCCTTGCAAGGAAATAGCGTTTGCAAATGTCTACCTATCGTAGCAATAGTGTTCTTATGATTCTTAAAACGCGATATCGCATCTCATTTCTACGTTTCATGGTAGGATATTATATGATTTGCGAAGTGTTATGTATTCCTCGTCTACACATCAAATGAATGTAAATGCGACACTTCCTTGCAAGGAAATAGCGTTTGCAGATGTCTACGTATCGAAGCAATAGATTTCAAATGCTTCTTAGAACGAGATATTGCATCTCATATCTACGTTTCATGATAAGATATAATATTCATTGCGAAGTGTTATGCATTCCTCGTCTACGATTCAAATGGAAGTAAATGCGACACTTCGTTGCAAGGAAATAGCGATTGCAGATGTCTACGTATCGTAGCAATAGAGTTCATATGATCCTTAAAACGCGATATCGCATCTCATATCTATGTTTCAAGATAAGATATAATATTCATTGCGAAGTGTTATGCATTCCCCGTCTACGATTCAAATGAAAGTAAATGTGACACTTTCTTGCAAGGAAATAGCGTTTGCAGATGTCTACGTATCGTAGCAATAGAGTTCTAATGCTTCTTAAAACGCGATATCGCATCTCATTTCTATGTTTCATGGTAAGATATAATATGATTTGCGAAGTGTCATGTATTCCTCGTTTACACTTCAAATGAATGTAAATGCGACACTTCCTTGCAAGGAAATAGCGTTTGCAGATGTCTACGTATCGCAGCAATAGATTTCTAATGCTTCTTAAAACGCGATATCGCATCTCATTTCTATGTCTCATGGTAAGATATAATATGATTTGCGAAGTGTTATGTATTCCTCATCAACACATCAACCGAATGTAAATGCGACACTTCCTTGCAAGGAAATAGCGTTTGCAAATGTCTACCTATCGTAGCAATAGTGTTCTAATGCTTCTTAAAACGCGATATCGCATCTCATTTCTATGTTTCATGGTAAGATATAATATGATTTGCGAACTGTCATGTATTCCTCGTCTACACTTCAAATGAATGTAAATGCGACACTTCCTTGCAAGGAAATAGCGTTTGCAAATGTCTACCTATCGTAGCAATAGTGTTCTTATGATTCTTAAAACGCGATATCGCATCTCATTTCTACGTTTCATGGTAGGATATTATATGATTTGCGAAGTGTTATGTATTCCTCGTCTACACATCAAATGAATGTAAATGCGACACTTCCTTGCAAGGAAAAAGCGTTTGCAGATGTCTACGTATCGAAGCAATAGATTTCAAATGCTTCTTAGAACGAGATATTGCATCTCATATCTACGTTTCATGATAAGATATAATATTCATTGCGAAGTGTTATGCATTCCTCGTCTACGATTCAAATGGAAGTAAATGCGACACTTCGTTGCAAGGAAATAGCGATTGCAGATGTCTACGTATCGTAGCAATAGAGTTCATATGATCCTTAAAACGCGATATCGCATTTCATTTCTATGTCTCATGGTAAGATATAATATGAGTTGCGAAGTGTTATGTATTCCTCATCAACACATCAACCGAATGTAAATGCGACACTTCCTTGCAAGGAAATAGCGTTTGCAGATGTCTACGTATCGAAGCAATAGAGTTCAAATGCTTCTTAAAACGAGATATTGCATCTCATATCTATGTTTCATGATAAGATATAATATTCATTGCGATGTGTTATGCATTCCTCGTCTACGATTCAAATGAATGTAAATGCAACACTTCCTTGCAAGGAAATAGCACTTGCAGATGTCTACGTATCGTAGCAATGGATTTCTGCTGCTTCTTAAAACGCGATATCGCATCTCATTTCTATGTTTCATGGTAAGATATAATATGATTTGCGAAGTGTTATGTATTCCTAGTCTACACTTCAAATGAATGTAAATGCGACACTTCCTTGCAAGGAAATAGCGTTTGCAAATGTCTAACTATCGTAGCAGTAGTGTTCTAATGCTTCTTAAAACGCGATATCGCATCTCATTTCTATGTTTCATGGTAAGATATAATATGATTTGTGAAGTGTCATGTATTCCTCGTCTACACTTCAAATGAATGTAAATGCGACACTTCCTTGCAAGGAAATAGCGTTTGCAAATGTCTACCTATCGTAGCAATAGTGTTCTAATGCTTCTTAAAACGCGATATCGCATCTCATTTCTATGTTTCATGGTAAGATATGATATGATTTGTGAAGTGTCATGTATTCCTCGTCTACACTTCAAATGAATGTAAATGCGACACTTCCTTGCAAGGAAATAGCGTTTGCAAATGTGTACGTATCTTAGCAATAGATTTCAAATTCTTCTTAAAACGAGATATGGCATCTCGTATCTACGTTTCATGATAAGATATAATATTCATTGCGAAGTGTTATGCATTCCTCGTCTACGATTCAAATGAAAGTAAATGCGACACTTCCTTGCAAGGAAATAGAGATTGCAGATGTCTACGTATCGTAGCAATAGAGTTCATATGGTTCTTAAAACGCGATGTCGCATCTCATATCTATGTTTCAAGATAAGATATAATATTCATTGCGAAGTGTTATGCATTCCTCGTCTACGATTCAAATGAAAGTAAATGAGACACTTCATTGCAAGGAAATAGCGATTGCAGATGTCTACGTATTGTAGCAATAGAGTTCTAATGCTTCTTAAAACGCGATATCGCATCTCATTCCTATGTTTCATGGTAAGATATAATATGATTTGCGAAGTGTTATGTATTCCTCGTCTACACTTCAAATGAATGTAAATGCGACACTTTCTTGCAAGGAAATAGCGTTTGCAGATGTCTACGTATCGTAGCAATGGATTTCTGATGCTTCTTAAAACGCGATATCGCATCTCATTTCTATGTTTCATGGTAAGATATAATATGATTTGCGAAGTGTCATGTATTCCTCGTCCACACTTCAAATGAATGTAAATGCGACACTTCCTTGCTAGGAAATAACGTCTGCAGATGTCTAGGTATCGTAGAAATAGAGTTCTAATGCTTCTTAAAACGCGATATCGCATCACATTTCTATGTTTCATGGTAAGATATAATATGATTTGCGAAGTGTTATGTATTCCTCGTCTACACTTCAAATGAATGTAAATGCGACACTTTCTTGCAAGGAAATAGCGTTTGCAGATGTCTACGTATCGTAGCAATAGAGTTCTAATGCTTCTTAAAACGCGATATCGCATCACATTTCTATGTTTCATGGTAAGATGTAATATGACTTGCGAAGTGTCATGTATTCCTCGTTTACACTTCAAATGAATGTAAATGCGATACTTCCTTGCAAGGAAATAGCGTTTGCAGATGTCTACGTATCGAAGCAATAGATTTCAAATGCTTCTTAAAACGAGATATTGCATCTCATATCTACATTTCATGATAAGATATAATATTCACTGCGAAGTGTTATGCATTCCTCGTCTACGATTCAAATGGAAGTAAATGCGACACTTCGTTGCAAGGAAATAGCGATTGCAGATGTCTACGTGTCGTAGCAATAGAGTTCATATGATCCTTAAAACGCGATATCGCATCTCATATCTATGTTTCAAGATAAGATATAATATTCATTGCGAAGCGTTATGCATTCCTCGTCTACGGTTCAAATGAAAGTAAATGTGACACTTTCTTGCAAGGAAATAGCGTTTGCAGATGTCTACGTATCGTAGCAATAGAGTTCTAATGCTTCTTAAAACGCGATATCGCATCTCATTTCAATGTTTCATGGTAAGATATAATATGATTTGCGAAGTGTCATGTATTCCTCGTTTACACTTCAAATGAATGTAAATGCGACACTTCCTTGCAAGGAAATAGCGTTTGCAGATGTCTACGTATCGCAGCAATAGAGTTCTAATGCTTCTTAAAACGCGATATCGCATCTCATTTCTATGTCTCATGGTAAGATATAATATGATTTGCGAAGTGTTATGTATTCCTCATCAACACATCAACCGAATGTAAATGCGACACTTCCTTGCAAGGAAATAGCGTTTGCAGATGTCTACGTATCGAAGCAATAGAGTTCAAATGCATCTTAAAACGAGATATTGCATCTCATATCTATGTTTCATGATAAGATATAATATTCATTGCGATGTGTTATGCATTCCTCGTCTACGATTCAAATGAATGTAAATGCAACACTTCCTTGCAAGGAAATAGCACTTGCAGATGTCTACGTATCGTAGCAATGGATTTCTGCTGCTTCTTAAAACGCGATATCGCATCTCATTTCTATGTTTCATGGTAAGATATATTATGATTTGCGAAGTGTTATGCATTCCTCGTCTACGAATCAAATGAAAGTAAATGCGACACTTTCTTGCAAGGAAATAGCGTTTGCAGATGTCTACGTATCGTAGCAATGGATTTCTGATGCTCCTTAAAACGCGATATCGCATTTCATTTCCATGTTTCATGGTAAGATATAATATGATTTGCGAAGTGTCATGTATTCCTCGTCCACACTTCAAATGAATGTAAATGCGACACCTCCTTGCTAGGAAATAGCGTCTGCTGATGTCTAGGTATCGTAGAAATAGAGTTCTAATGCTTCTTAAAACTCGATATCGCATCACATTTCTATGTTTCATGGTAAGATATAATATGATTTGCGAAGTGTCATGTATTCCTCGTTTACACTTCAAATGAATGTAAATGCGACACTTCCTTGCAAGGAAATAGCGTTTGCAAATGTCTAACTATCGTAACAGTAGTGTTCTAATGCTTCTTAAAACGCGATATCGCATCTCATTTCTATGTTTCATGGTAAGATATAATATGATTTGTGAAGTGTCATGTATTCCTCGTCTACACTTCAAATGAATGTAAATGCGACACTTCCTTGCTAGGAAATAGCGTTTGCAAATGTCTACCTATCGTAGCAATAGTGTTCTAATGCTTCTTAAAACGCGATATCGCATCTCATTTCTATGTTTCATGGTAAGATATAATGTGATTGGCGAAGTGTCATGTATTCCTCTTCTACACTTCAAATGAATGTAAATGCGACACTTCGTTGCAAGGAAATAGCGATTGCAGATGTCTACGTATCGTAGCAATAGTGTTCTAATGCTTCTTAAAACGCGATATCGCAACTCATTTCTATGTTTTCATGGTAAGATATAATATGATTTGCGAAGTGTTATGTACTCCTCGTCTACACATCAAATGAATGTAAATGCGACACTTCCTTGCTAGGAAATAGCGTTTGCAGATGTCTACGTATCGTAGCAATAGAGTTCTTATGATTCTTAAAACGCGATATCGCATGTCATTTCTATGTTTCATGGTAAGATATAATATTCATTGCGAAGTGTTATGCATTCCTCGTCTACGAATCAAATGAAAGTAAATGCGACACTTTCTTGCAAGGAAATAGCGTTTGCAGATGTCTACGTATCGTAGCAATGGATTTCTGATGCTTCTTAAAACGCGATATCGCATCTCATTTCTATGTTTCATGGTAAGATATAATATGATTTGCGAAGTGTCATGTATTCCTCGTCCACACTTCAAATGAATGTAAATGCGACACCTCCTTGCTAGGAAATAGCGTCTGCTGATGTCTAGGTATCGTAGAAATAGAGTTCTAATGCTTCTTAAAAACGCGATATCGCATCACATTTCTATGTTTCATGGTAAGATATAATGTGATTGGCGAAGTGTCATGTATTCCTCTTCTACACTTCAAATGAATGTAAATGCGACACTTCGTTGCAAGGAAATAGCGATTGCAGATGTCTACGTATCGTAGCAATAGTGTTCTAATGCTTCTTAAAACGCAATATCGCAACTCATTTCTATGTTTCATGGTAAGATATAATATGATTTGCGAAGTGTTATGTATTCCTCGTCTACACTTCAAATGAATGTAAATGCGACACTTCCTTGCTAGGAAATAGCGTTTGCAGATGTCTACGTATCGTAGCAATGGTTTTCTGATGCTTCTCAAAACGCGATATCGCATCTCATTTCTATGTTTCATGGTAAGATATAATATGATTTGCGAAGTGTTATGTACTCCTCGTCTACACATCAAATGAATGTAAATGCGACACTGCCTTGCTAGGAAATAGCGTTTGCAGATGTCTACGTATTGTGGCAATAGGGTACTTATGATTCTTAAGCGCGATATCGCATCTCATTTCTATGTTTCATGGTAAGATATAATATGATTTGCGAAGTGTTATGTATTCCTCGTCTACACTTCAAATGAATGTAAATGCGACACTTCCTTGCAAGGAAATAGCGTTTGCAGATGTCTACGTATCGAAGCAATAGATTTCAAATGCTTCTTAAAACGGGATATTGCATCTCATTTCTATGTTTCATGGTAAGATATAATATGATTTGCGAAGTGTTATGTATTCCTCGTCTACACATCAAATGAATGTAAATGCGACACTTCCTTGCTAGGAAATAGCGTTTGCAGATGTCTACGTATCTTAGCAATAGATTTCAAATGCTTCTTAAAACGAGATATTGCATCTCGTATCTACGTTTCATGATAAGATATAATATTCATTGCGAAGTGTTATGCATTCCTCGTCTACGATTCAAATGAAAGTAAATGCGACACTTCCTTGCAAGGAAATAGCGATTGCAGATGTCTACGTATCGTAGCAATAGAGTTCATATGGTTCATAAACGCGATGTCGCATCTCATATCTATGTTTCAAGATAAGATATAATATTCATTGCGAAGTGTTATGCATTCCTCGTCTACGATTCAGATGAAAGTAAATGAGACACTTCCTTGCAAGGAAATAGCGTTTGCAGATGTCTACGTATCGTAGCAATGGATTTCTGATGCTTCTTAAAACGCGATATCGCATCTCATTTCTATGTTTCATGGTAAGATATAATATGATTTGCGAAGTGTCATGTATTCCTCGTCCACACTTCAAATGAATGTAAATGCGACACCTCCTTGCTAGGAAATAGCGTCTGCTGATGTCTAGGTATCGTAGAAATAGAGTTCTAATGCTTCTTAAAACGCGATATCGCATCACATTTCTATGTTTCATGGTAAGATATAATATGATTTGCGAAGTGTTATGTATTCCTCGTCTACACTTCAAATGAATGTAAATGCGACACGTCCTTGCAAGGAAATAGCGATTGCAGATGTCTACGTATCGTAGAAATAGAGTTCATATGTTTCTTAAAACGCGATATCGCATCTCATATCTATGTTTCAAGATAAGATATAATATTCATTGCGAAGTGTTATGCATTCCTCGTCTACGAATCAAATGAAAGTAAATGCGACACTTTCTTGCAAGGAAATAGCGTTTGCAGATGTCTACGTATCGTAGCAATGGATTTCTGATGCTTCTTAAAACGCGATATCGCATCTCATTTCTATGTTTCATGGTAAGATATAATATGATTTGCGAAGTGTTATGTATTCCTCGTCCACACTTCAAATGAATGTAAATGCGACACCTCCTTGCTAGGAAATAGCGTCTGCTGATGTCTAGGTATCGTAGAAATAGAGTTCTAATGCTTCTTAAAACGCGATATCGCATCACATTTCTATGTTTCATGGTAAGATATAATATGATTTGCGAAGTGTCATGTATTCCTCGTCTACACTTCAAATGAATGTAAATGCGACACTTCCTTGCAAGGAAATAGCGTTTGCAAATGTCTAACTATCGTAACAGTAGTGTTCTAATGCTTCTTAAAACGCGATATCGCATCTCATTTCTATGTTTCATGGTAAGATATAATATGATTTGTGAAGTGTCATGTATTCCTCGTCTACACTTCAAATGAATGTAAATGCGACACTTCCTTGCTAGGAAATAGCGTTTGCAAATGTCTACCTATCGTAGCAATAGTGTTCTAATGCTTCTTAAAACGCGATATCGCATCTCATTTCTATGTTTCATGGTAAGATATAATGTGATTGGCGAAGTGTCATGTATTCCTCTTCTACACTTCAAATGAATGTAAATGCGACACTTCGTTGCAAGGAAATAGCGATTGCAGATGTCTACGTATCGTAGCAATAGTGTTCTAATGCTTCTTAAAACGCGATATCGCAACTCATTTCTATGTTTCATGGTAAGATATAATATGATTTGCGAAGTGTTATGTACTCCTCGTCTACACATCAAATGTATGTAAATGCGACACTTCCTTGCTAGGAAATAGCGTTTGCAGATGTCTACGTATCGTAGCAATAGAGTTCTTATGATTCTTAAAACGCGATATCGCATGTCATTTCTATGTTTCATGGTAAGATATAATATTCATTGCGAAGTGTTATGCATTCCTCGTCTACGAATCAAATGAAAGTAAATGCGACACTTTCTTGCAAGGAAATAGCGTTTGCAGATGTCTACGTATCGTAGCAATGGATTTCTGATGCTTCTTAAAACGCGATATCGCATCTCATTTCTATGTTTCATGGTAAGATATAATATGATTTGCGAAGTGTCATGTATTCCTCGTCCACACTTCAAATGAATGTAAATGCGACACCTCCTTGCTAGGAAATAGCGTCTGCTGATGTCTAGGTATCGTAGAAATAGAGTTCTAATGCTTCTTAAAACGCGATATCGCATCACATTTCTATGTTTCATGGTAAGATATAATATGATTTGCGAAGTGTTATGTATTCCTCGTCTACACTTCAAATGAATGTAAATGCGACACCTCCTTGCAAGGAAATAGCGTTTGCAGATGTCTGCGTATCGAAGCAATAGATTTCAAATGCTTCTTAAAACGAGATATTGCCTCTCATATCTACGTTTCATGATAAGATATAATATTCATTGCGAAGTGTTATGCATTCCTCGTCTACGATTCAAATGAAAGTAAATGTGACACTTCGTTGCAAGGAAATAGCGATTGCAGATGTCTACGTATCGTAGCAATAGGGTTCTAATGCTTCTTAAAACGCGATATCGCATCTCATTTCTATGTTTCATGGTAAGATATAATATGATTTGCGAAGTGTTATGTATTCCTCGTCTACACTTCAAATGAATGTAAATGCGACACTTCCTTGCTAGGAAATAGCGTTTGCAGATGTCTACGTATCGTAGCAATGGATTTCTGATGCTTCTCAAAACGCGATATCGCATCTCATTTCTATGTTTCATGGTAAGATATAATATGATTTGCGAAGTGTTATGTACTCCTCGTCTACACATCAAATGAATGTAAATGCGACACTGCCTTGCTCGGAAATAGCGTTTGCAGATGTCTACGTATTGTGGCAATAGGGTTCTTATGATTCTTAAAGCGCGATATCGCATCTCATTTCTATGTTTCATGGTAAGATATAATATGATTTGCGAAGTGTTATGTATTCCTCGTCTACACTTCAAATGAATGTAAATGCGACACTTCCTTGCAAGGAAATAGCGTTTGCAGATGTCTACGTATCTTAGCAATAGATTTCAAATGCTTCTTAAAACGAGATATTGCATCTCGTATCTACGTTTCATGATAAGATATAATATTCATTGCGAAGGGTTATGCATTCCTCGTCTACGATTCAAATGAAAGTAAATGCGACACTTCCTTGCAAGGAAATAGCGATTGCAGATGTCTACGTATCGTAGCAATAGAGTTCATATGGTTCTTAAAACGCGATGTCGCATCTCATATCTATGTTTCAAGATAAGATATAATATTCATTGCGAAGTGTTATGCATTCCTCGTCTACGATTCAAATGAAAGTAAATGAGACACTTCATTGCAAGGAAATAGCGATTGCAGATGCCTACGTATTGTAGCAATAGAGTTCTAATGCTTCTTAAAACGCGATATCGCATCACATTTCTATGTTTCATGGTAAGATATAATATGATTTGCGAAGTGTTATGTATTCCTCGTCTACACTTCAAATGAATGTAAATGCGACACTTCCTTGCAAGGAAATAGCGTTTGCAGATGTCTGCGTATCGAAGCAATAGATTTCAAATGCTTCTTAAAACGAGATATTGCCTCTCATATCTACGTTTCATGATAAGATATAATATTCATTGCGAAGTGTTATGCATTCCTCGTCTACGATTCAAATGAAAGTAAATGTGACACTTCGTTGCAAGGAAATAGCGATTGCAGATGTCTACGTATCGTAGCAATAGAGTTCTAATGCCTCTTAAAACGCGATATCGCATCTCATTTCCATGTTTCATGGTAAGATATAATATGATTTGCGAGTGTTATGTATTCCTCGTCTACACTTCAAATGAATGTAAATGCAACCCTTCCTTGCATGGAAACAGCGTTTGCAGATGTCTACGTATCGAAGGAATAGAGTTCAAATGCTTCTTAAAACGAGATATTGCATCTCATATCTATGTTTCATGATAAGATATAATATTCTTTGCGAAGTGCTATGCATTCCACGTCTACGATACAAATGAATGTAAATGCGACACTTCCTTGCAAGGAAATAGAGTTTGCAGATGTCTACGTATCGTAGCAATAGAGTTCTTATGATTCTTAAAACGCGATATCGCATCTCATTTCTATGTTTCACGGTAAGATATAATATGATTTGCGAAGTGTTATGTATTCTAGTCTACACTTCAAATGAATGTAAATGCGACACTTCCTTGCAAGGAAATAGAGTTTGCAAATGTCTACCTATCGTAGCAATAGAGTTCTTATGATTCTTAAACGCGATATCGCATCTCATTTCTATGTTTCATGGTAAGGTATAATATGATTTGCGAAGTGTTATGTATCCGTCGTCTACACTTCAAATAAATGTAAATGCGACACTTCCTCGCTAGGGAATAGCGTTTGCAGATGTCTACGTATCGTAGCAATAGATTTCTAATGCTTCTTAAAACGCGATATCGCATCTCATTTCTATGTTTCATGGTAAGATATAATATGATTTGCGAAGTGTCATGTATTCCTCGATTACACTTCAAATGAATGTAAATGCGACACTTCCTTGCAAGGAAATAGCGTTTGCAGATGTCTACGTATCGAAGCAATAGAGTTCTTATGATTCTTAAAACGCGATATCGCATCTCATTTCTATGTTTCATGGTAAGATATAATATGATTTGCGAAGTGTCATGTATTCCTCGTCCACACTTCAAATGAATGTAAATGCGACACCTCCTTGCTAGGAAATAGCGTTTGCAGATGTCTACGTATCGTAGCAATGGATTTCTGATGCTTCTCAAAACGCGATATCGCATCTCATTTCTATGTTTCATGGTAAGATATAATATGATTTGCGAAGTGTTATGTATTCCTTGTCTACACCTCAAATGAATGTAAATGCGACACTTCCTTGCAAGAAAATAGCGTTTGCAGATGTCTATGTATCGAAGCAATAGATTTCAAATGCTTCTTAAAACGAGATATTGCATCTCATTTCTATGTTTCATGGTAAGATATAATATGATTTGCGAAGGGTTATGCATTCCTCGTCTACGATTCAAATGAAAGTAAATGCGACACTTCCTTGCAAGGAAATAGCGATTGCAGATGTCTACGTATCGTAGCAATAGAGTTCATATGGTTCTTAAAACGCGATGTCGCATCTCATATCTATGTTTTCAAGATAAGATATAATATTCATTGCGAAGTGTTATGCATTCCTCGTCTACGATTCAAATGAAAGTAAATGCGACACTTCCTTGCAAGGAAATAGCGATTGCAGAATGTCTACGTATCGTAGAAATAGAGTTCATATGATTCTTAAAACGCGATATCGCATCTCATATCTATGTTTCAAGATAAGATATAATATTCATTGCGAAGTGTTATGCATTCCTCGTCTACGAATCAAATGAAAGTAAATGCGACACTTTCTTGCAAGGAAATAGCGTTTGCAGATGTCTACGTATCGTAGCAATGGATTTCTGATGCTTCTTAAAACGCGATATCGCATCTCATTTCTATGTTTCATGGTAAGATATAATATGATTTGCGAAGTGTCATGTATTCCTCGTCCACACTTCAAATGAATGTAAATGCGACACCTCCTTGCTAGGAAATAGCGTCTGCTGATGTCTAGGTATCGTAGAAATAGAGTTCTAATGCTTCTTAAAACGCGATATCGCATCTCATTTCTATGGTTTCATGGGTAAGATATAATATGATTTGCGAAGTGTTATGTATTCCTCGTCTACACTTCAAATGAATGTAAATGCGACACTTCCTTGCAAGGAAATAGCGTTTGCAGATGTCTACGTATCTTAGCAATAGATTTCAAATGCTTCTTAAAACGAGATATTGCATCTCGTATCTACGTTTCATGATAAGATATAATATTCATTGCGAAGGGTTATGCATTCCTCGTCTACGATTCAAATGAAAGTAAATGCGACACTTCCTTGCAAGGAAATAGCGATTGCAGATGTCTACGTATCGTAGCAATAGAGTTCATATGGTTCTTAAAACGCGATGTCGCATCTCATATCTATGTTTCAAGATAAGATATAATATCATTGCGAAGTGTTATGCATTCCTCGTCTACGATTCAAATGAAAGTAAATGAGACACTTCATTGCAAGGAAATAGCGATTGCAGATGTCTACGTATTGTAGCAATAGAGTTCTAATGCTTCTTAAAACGCGATATCGCATCACATTTCTATGTTTCATGGTAAGATATAATATGATTTGCGAAGTGTTATGTATTCCTCGTCTACACTTCAAATGAATGTAAATGCGACACTTCCTTGCAAGGAAATAGCGTTTGCAGATGTCTGCGTATCGAAGCAATAGATTTCAAATGCTTCTTAAAACGAGATATTGCCTCTCATATCTACGTTTCATGATAAGATATAATATTCATTGCGAAGTGTTATGCATTCCTCGTCTACGATTCAAATGAAAGTAAATGTGACACTTCGTTGCAAGGAAATAGCGATTGCAGATGTCTACGTATCGTAGCAATAGAGTTCTAATGCCTCTTAAAACGCGATATCGCATCTCATTTCCATGTTTCATGGTAAGATATAATATGATTTGCGAAGTGTTATGTATTCCTCGTCTACACTTCAAATAAATGTAAATGCGACACTTCCTCGCTAGGGAATAGCGTTTGCAGATGTCTACGTATCGTAGCAATAGATTTCTAATGCTTCTTAAAACGCGATATCGCATCTCATTTCTATGTTTCATGGTAAGATATAATATGATTTGCGAAGTGTCATGTATTCCTCGATTACACTTCAAATGAATGTAAATGCGACACTTCCTTGCAAGGAAATAGCGTTTGCAGATGTCTACGTATCGAAGCAATAGAGTTCTTATGATTCTTAAAACGCGATATCGCATCTCATTTCTATGTTTCATGGTAAGATATAATATGATTTGCGAAGTGTCATGTATTCCTCGTCCACACTTCAAATGAATGTAAATGCGACACCTCCTTGCTAGGAAATAGCGTTTGCAGATGTCTACGTATCGTAGCAATGGATTTCTGATGCTTCTCAAAACGCGATATCGCATCTCATTTCTATGTTTCATGGTAAGATATAATATGATTTGCGAAGTGTTATGTATTCCTTGTCTACACCTCAAATGAATGTAAATGCGACACTTCCTTGCAAGAAAATAGCGTTTGCAGATGTCTATGTATCGAAGCAATAGATTTCAAATGCTTCTTACAACGAGATATTGCATCTCATTTCTATGTTTCATGGTAAGATATAATATGATTTGCGAAGTGTTATGTACTCCTCGTCTACACATCAAATGAATGTAAATGCGACACTTCCTTGCTAGGAAATAGCGTTTGCAGATGTCTACGTATCGTAGCAATAGAGTTCTTATGATTCTTAAAACGCGATATCGCATCTCATTTCTATGTTTCATGGTAAGATAGAATATGATTTGGGAAGTGTTATGTATTCCTCGTCTACACTTCAAATGAATGTAAATGCGACACTTCCTTGCAAGGAAATAGCGTTTGCAGATGTCTACGTATCGAAGCAATAGATTTCAAATTCTTCTTAAAACGAGATATTGCATCTCATATCTACGTTTCATGATAAGATATAATATTCATTGCGAAGTGTTATGCATTCCTCGTCTACGATTCAAATGAAAGTAAATGCGACACTTCCTTGCAAGGAAATAGCGATTGCAGATGTCTACGTATCGTAGAAATAGAGTTCATATGATTCTTAAAACGCGATATCGCATCTCATATCTATGTTTCAAGATAAGATATAATATTCATTGCGAAGTGTTATGCATTCCTCGTCTACGAATCAAATGAAAGTAAATGCGACACTTTCTTGCAAGGAAATAGCGTTTGCAGATGTCTACGTATCGTAGCAATGGATTTCTGATGCTTCTTAAAACGCGATATCGCATCTCATTTCAATGTTTCATGGTAAGATATAATATGATTTGCGAAGTGTCATGTATTCCTCGTCCACACTTCAAATGAATGTAAATGCGACACCTCCTTGCTAGGAAATAGCGTCTGCTGATGTCTAGGTATCGTAGAAATAGAGTTCTAATGCTTCTTAAAACGCGATATCGCATCTCGTTTCTATGTTTCATGGTAGGATATAATATGATTTGCGAAGTGTTATGTATTCCTCGTCTACACTTCAAATGAATGTGAATGCGACACTTCCTTGCAAGGAAACAGCGTTTGCAGATGTCTACGTATCGTAGCAATAGAGTTCTTATGATTCTTAAAACTTGATATCGCATCTCATTTCTATGTTTCATGGTAAGATATAATATGATTTGCGAAGTGTTATGTATTCCTCGTCTACACTTCAAATGAATGTAAATGCGACACTTCCTTGCTAGGAAATAGTGTCTGGAGATGTCTAGGTATCGTAGCGATAGAGTTCTAATGCTTCTTAAAACGCGATATAGCATCTCATTTCTATGTTTCATGGAAAGATATAATATGATTTGCGACGTGTCATGTATTCCTCGTCTACACTTCAAATGAAAGTAAATGCGACACTTCCTTGCAAGGAAATAGCGATTGCAGATGTCTACGTATCGTAGCAATAGAGTTCTTATGATTCTTAAAACTTGATATCGCATCTCATTTCTATGTTTCATGGTAAGATATAATATGATTTGCGAAGTGTTATGTATTCCTCGTCTACACTTCAAATGAATGTAAATGCGACACTTCCTTGCTAGGAAATAGTGTCTGGAGATGTCTAGGTATCGTAGCGATAGAGTTCTAATGCTTCTTAAAACGCGATATAGCATCTCATTTCTATGTTTCATGGAAAGATATAATATGATTTGCGACGTGTCATGTATTCCTCGTCTACACTTCAAATGAAAGTAAATGCGACACTTCCTTGCAAGGAAATAGCGATTGCAGATGTCTACGTATCGTAGCAATAGAGTTCAAATGCTTCTTAAAACGAGATATTGCATCTCATTTCTATGTTTCATGATAAGATATAATATTCATTGCGAAGTGTTATGCATTCCTCGTCTGCGATCCAAATGAAAGTAAATGCGACACTTCCTTGCAAGGAAATAGCGATTGCAGATGTCTACGTATCGTAGCAATAGAGTTCATATGATTCTTAAAACGCGATATCGCATCTCATTTCTATGTTTCATGGTAAGATATAACATGATTTGCGAAGTGCTATGTATTCCTCGTCTACACTTCAAATGAATGTGAATGCGATACTTCCTCGCTAGGAAATAGCGTTTGGAGATGTCTACGTATCGTAGCATCAGCTTTCTAATGCTTCTTAAAACGCGATATCGCGTCTCATTTCTATCTTTCATGGTAAGATATAATATGATTTGCGAAGTGTCATGTATTCCTCTTCTACACTTCAAATGAATGTAAGTGTGACACTTCCTTGCAAGGAAATAGCGTCTGCAGATGTCTAGGTATCGTAGCAATAGATTTCTAATGCTTCTTAAAACGCGATATCGCATCTCATTTCTATGTTTTATGGTAGGATATAATATGATTTGCGAAGTGTTATGTATTCCTCGTCTACACTTCAAATGAATGTGAATGCGACACTTCCTTGCAAGGAAACAGCGTTTGCAGATGTCTATGTATCGTAGCAATAGAGTTCTTATGATTCTTAAAACTTGATATCGCATCTCATTTCTATGTTTCATGGTAAGATATAATATGATTTGCGAAGTGTTATGTATTCCTCGTCTACACTTCAAATGAATGTAAATGCGACACTTCCTTGCTAGGAAATAGTGTCTGGAGATGTCTAGGTATCGTAGCGATAGAGTTCTAATGCTTCTTAAAACGCGATATAGCATCTCATTTCTATGTTTCATGGAAAGATATAATATGATTTGCGAAGTGTCATGTATTCCTCGTCTACACTTCAAATGAATGTAAATGCGACACTTCCTTGCAAGGATATAGCGTTTGCAGATGTCTACGTATCGTAGCAATAGATTTCTAATGCTTCTTAAAACGCGATATCGCATCTCGTTTCTATGTTTCATGGTAAGATATAATATGATTTGCGAAGTGTTATGCATTCCTCGTCTACGATTCAAATGAATGTAAATGCGACACTTCCTTGCAAAGAAATAGCGATTGCAGATGTCTACGTATCGTAGCAATAGAGTTCTTATGATTCTTAAAACGCGATATCGCATCTCATTTCTATGTTTCATGGTAAGATATAATATGATTTGCGAAGTGTTATGTATTCCTAGTCTACACTTCAAATGAATGTAAATGCGACACTTCCTTGCAAGGAAATAGAGTTTGCAAATGTCTACCTATCGTAGCAATAGAGTTCTTATGATTCTTAAAACGCGATATCGCATCTCATTTCTATGTTTCATGGTAAGGTATAATATGATTTGCGAAGTGTTATGTATCCGTCGTCTACACTTCAAATAAATGTAAATGCGACACTTCCTCGCTAGGGAATAGCGTTTGCAGATGTCTACGTATCGTAGCAATAGATTTCTAATGCTTCTTAAAACGCGATATCGCATCTCATTTCTATGTTTCATGGTAAGATATAATATGATTTGCGAAGTGTCATGTATTCCTCGATTACACTTCAAATGAATGTAAATGCGACACTTCCTTGCAAGGAAATAGCGTTTGCAGATGTCTACGTATCGAAGCAATAGAGTTCAAATGCTTCTTAAAACGAGATATTGCATCTCATACCTATGTTTCATGATAAGATATAATATTCATTGCGAAGTGTTATGCATTCCTCGTCTACGATTCAAATGAATATAAATGCAACACTTCCTTGCAAGGAAATAGCGTTTGCAGATGTCTACGTATCGTAGCAATAGAGTTCTAATGCTACTTAAAACGCGATATCGCATCTCGTTTCTATGTTTCATGGTAAGATATAATATGATTTGCGAAGTGTTGTGTATTCCTCGTCTACACTTCAAATGAATGTAAATGCGACACTTCTTTGCAAGGAAATAGCGTTTGCAGATGTCTACGTATCGTAGCAATGGATTTTTGCTGCTTCCTAAAACGCGATATCGCATCTCATTTGTATGTTTCATGGTAAGATATAATATGATTTGCGAAGTGTTATGTATTCCTAGTCTACACTTCAATTGAATGTAAATGCGACACTTCCTTGCAAGCAAATAGCGTTTGGAAATGTCTACCTATCGTAGCAATAGTGTTCTAATGCTTCTTAAAACGCGATATCGCATCTCATTTCTATGTTTCATGGTAAGATATAATATGATTTGCGAAGTGTCATGTATTCCTCGTCTACACTTCTAATGAATGTAAATGCGACACTTCCTTGCAAGGTAATAGCGTTTGCAAATGTCTACCTATCGTAGCAATAGTGTTCTAATGCTTCTTAAAACGCGATATCGCATCTCATTTCTATGTTTCATGGTAAGATATAATATGATTTGCGAAGTGTCATGTATTCCTCTTCTACATTTCAAATGAATGTAAATGCGACACTTCCTTGCAAGGAAATAGCGTTTGCAGATGTCTACGTATCGTAGCAATAGAGTTCTAATGCTTCTTAAAACGCGATATCGCATCTCATTTCTATGTTTCATGGTAAGATATAATATGATTTGCGAAGTGTTACTTATACCTCGTCTACACATCAAATGAATGTAAATGCGACACTTTCTTGCAAGGAAATAGCATTTGCAGATGTCTACGTATCGTAGCAATGGATTTCTGCTGCTTCTTAAAACGCGATATCGCATCTCATTTCTATGTTTCATGGTAAGATATAATATGATTTGCGAAGTGTTATGTACTCCTCGTCTACACTTCAAATGAATGTAAATGCGACACTTCCTTGCTAGGAAATCGTGTCTGCAGATATCTAAGTATCGTAGCGATAGATTTCTAATGCTTCTTAAAACGCGATATCGCATCTCGTTTCTATGTTTCATGGTAGGATATAATATGATTTGCGAAGTGTTATGTATTCCTCGTCTACACTTCAAATGAATGTGAATGCGACACTTCCTTGCAAGGAAACAGCGTTTGCAGATGTCTACGTATCGTAGCAATAGAGTTCTTATGATTCTTAAAACTTGATATCGCATCTCATTTCTATGTTTCATGGTAAGATATAATATGATTTGCGAAGTATTATGTATTCCTCGTCTACACTTCAAATGAATGTAAATGCGACACTTCCTTGCTAGGAAATAGTGTCTGGAGATGTCTAGGTATCGTAGCGATAGAGTTCTAATGCTTCTTAAAACGCGATATAGCATCTCATTTCTATGTTTCATGGAAAGATATAATATGATTTGCGAAGTGTCATGTATTCCTCGTCTACACTTCAAATGAATGTAAATGCGACACTTCCTTGCAAGGAAATAGCGTTTGCAGATGTCTACGTATCGTAGCAATAGATTTCTAATGCTTCTTAAAACGCGATATCGCATCTCGTTTCTATGTTTCATGGTAAGATATAATATGATTTGCGAAGTGTTATGCATTCCTCGTCTACGATTCAAATGAATGTAAATGCGACACTTCCTTGCAAGGAAGTAGCGATTGCAGATGTCTACGTATCGTAGCAATAGAGTTCTTATGATTCTTAAAACGCGATATCGCATCTCATTTCTATGTTTCATGGTAAGGTATAATATGATTTGCGAAGTGTTATGTATCCGTCGTCTACACTTCAAATAAATGTAAATGCGACACTTCCTCGCTAGGGAATAGCGTTTGCAGATGTCTACGTATCGTAGCAATAGATTTCTAATGCTTCTTAAAACGCGATATCGCATCTCATTTCTATGTTTCATGGTAAGATATAATATGATTTGCGAAGTGTCATGTATTCCTCGATTACACTTCAAATGAATGTAAATGCGACACTTCCTTGCAAGGAAATAGCGTTTGCAGATGTCTACGTATCGAAGCAATAGAGTTCAAATGCTTCTTAAAACGAGATATTGCATCTCATATCTATGTTTCATGATAAGATATAATATTCATTGCGAAGTGTTATGCATTCCTCGTCTACGATTCAAATGAATATAAATGCAACACTTCCTTGCAAGGAAATAGCGTTTGCAGATGTCTACGTATCGTAGCAATAGAGTTCTAATGCTACTTAAAACGCGATATCGCATCTCGTTTCTATGTTTCATGGTAAGATATAATATGATTTGCGAAGTGTTGTGTATTCCTCGTCTACACTTCAAATGAATGTAAATGCGACACTTCTTTGCAAGGAAATAGCGTTTGCAGATGTCTACGTATCGTAGCAATGGATTTTTGCTGCTTCCTAAAACGCGATATCGCATCTCATTTGTATGTTTCATGGTAAGATATAATATGATTTGCGAAGTGTTATGTATTCCTAGTCTACACTTCAAATGAATGTAAATGCGACACTTCCTTGCAAGGAAATAGCGTTTGCAGATGTCTACGTATCGTAGCAATAGAGTTCTAATGCTTCTTAAAACGCGATATCGCATCACATTTCTATGTTTCATGGTAAGATATAATATGATTTGCGAAGTGTTATGTATTCCTCATCAACACATCATCTGATTGTAAATGCGACACTTCCTTGCAAGGAAATAGCGTTTGCAAATGTCTACGTATCGTAGCAATAGATTTCTTATGATACTTAAAACGCGATATCGCATCTCATTTCTACGTTTCATGGTAGGATATTATATGATTTGCGAAGTGTCATGTATTCCTCGTGTACACTTCAAATGAATGTAAATGCGACACTTCCTTGCTAGGAAATAGCGTCTGCAGATGTCTAGGTATCGTAGCAGTAGTGTTCTAATGCTTCTTCGAACGCGATGTCGCATCTCATTTCTATGTTTCATTTATAAGGTATAATATGATTTGCGAAGTGTTATGTATCCGTCGTCTACACTTCAAATAAATGTAAATGCGACACTTCCTCGCTAGGGAATAGCGTTTGCAGATGTCTACGTATTGTAGCAATAGATTTCTAATGCTTCTTAAAACGCGATATCGCATCACATTTCTATGCTTCATGGTAAGATATAATATGATTTGCGAAGTGTTATGTATTCCTCGTCTACACTTCAAATGAATGTAAATGCGACACTTCCTTGCAAGGAAATAGCGTTTGCAGATGTCTACGTATCGAAGGAATAGAGTTCAAATGCTCCTTAAAACGAGATATTGCATCTCATATCTATGTTTCATGATAAGATATAATATTCTTTGCGAAGTGCTATGCATTCCACGTCTACGATACAAATGAATGTAAATGCGACACTTCCTTGCAAGGAAATAGAGTTTGCAGATGTCTACGTATCGTAGCAATAGAGTTCTAATGCTTCTTAAAACGCGATATCGCATCACATTTCTATGTTTCATGGTAAGATATAATATGATTTGCGAAGTGTCATGTATTCCTCGTTTACACTTCAAATGAATGTAAATGCGACACTTCCTTCCAAGGAAATAGCGATTGCAGATGTCTACGTATCGTAGCAATAGAGTTCATATGATTCTTAAAACGCGATATCGCATCTCATATCTATGTTTCAAGATAAGATATAATATTCATTGCGAAGTGTTATGCATTCCTCGTCTACGATTCAAATGAAAGTAAATGCGACGCTTTCTTGCAAGGAAATAGCGTTTGCAGATGTCTACGTATCGTAGCAATAGAGTTCTTATGATTCTTAAAACGCGATATCGCATCTCATTTCTATGTTTCATGGTAAGATATAATATGATTTGCGAAGTGTTATGTATTCCTAGTCTACACTTCAAATGAATGTAAATGCGACACTTCCTTGCAAGGAAATAGAGTTTGCAAATGTCTACCTATCGTAGCAATAGAGTTCTTATGATTCTTAAAACGCGATATCGCATCTCATTTCTATGTTTCATGGTAAGATATAATATGACTTGCGAAGTGTTATGTATTCCTAGTCTACACTTCAAAAGAATGTAAATGCGACACTTCCTTGCAAGGAAATAGAGTTTGCAAATGTCTACCTATCGTAGCAATAGAGTTCTTATGATTCTTAAAACGCGATATCGCATCTCATTTCTATGTTTCATGGTAAGGTATAATATGATTTGCGAAGTATTATGTATCCGTCGTCTACACTTCAAATAAATGTAAATGCGACACTTCCTCGCTAGGGAATAGCGTTTGCAGATGTCTACGTATCGTAGCAATAGATTTCTAATGCTTCTTAAAACGCGATATCGCATCTCATTTCTATGTTTCATGGTAAGATATAATATGATTTTCGAAGTGTCATGTATTCCTCGATTACACTTCAAATGAATGTAAATGCGACACTTCCTTGCAAGGAAATAGCGTTTGCAGATGTCTACGTATCGAAGCAATAGAGTTCAAATGCTTCTAAAACTCATATCTATGTTTCATGATAAGATATAATATTCATTGCGAAGTGTTATGCATTCCTCGTCTACGATTCAAATGAATATAAATGCAACACTTCCTTGCAAGGAAATAGCGTTTGCAGATGTCTACGTATCGTAGCAATAGAGTTCTAATGCTACTTAAAACGCGATATCGCATCTCGTTTCTATGTTTCATGGTAAGATATAATATGATTTGCGAAGTGTTGTGTATTCCTCGTCTACACTTCAAATGAATGTAAATGCGACACTTCTTTGCAAGGAAATAGCGTTTGCAGATGTCTACGTATCGTTGCAATAGAGTTCTTATGATTCTTAAAACGCGATATCGCATCACATTTCTATGTTTCATGGTAAGATATAATATGATTTGCGAAGTGTTATGTATTCCTCATCTACACATCAAATGAATGTGAATGCGACACATTCTTGCAAGGAAATAGCATTTGCAGATGTCTACGTATCGTAGCAATGGATTTCTGCTGCTTCTTAAAACGCGATATCGCATCTCATTTGTATGTTTCATGGTAAGATATAATATGATTTGCGAAGTGTTATGTATTCCTAGTCTACACTTCAGTTGAATGTAAATGCGACACTTCCTTGCAAGGAAATAGCGTTTGGAAATGTCTACCTATCGTAGCAATAGTGTTCTAATGCTTCTTAAAACGCGATATCGCATCTCATTTCTATGTTTCATGGTAAGATATAAACGATTTGCGAAGAGTCATGTATTCCTCGTCTACACTTCAAATGAATGTAAATGCGACACTTCCTTGCAAGGAAATAGCGTTTGCAAATGTCTACCTATCGTAGCAATAGTGTTCTAATGCTTCTTAAAACGCGATATCGCATCTCATTTCTATGTTTCATGGTAAGATAAAATATGATTTGCGAAGTGTCATGTATTCCTCTTCAACACTTCAAATGAATGTAAATGCGACACTTCCTTGCAAGGAAATAGCGTTTGCAGATGTCTACGTATCGTAGCAATAGAGTTCTAATGCTTCTTAAAACGCGATATCGCATCTCATTTCTATGTTTCCTGGTAAGATATAATATGATTTGCGAAGTGTTACTTATACCTCGTCTACACATCAAATGAATGTAAATGCGACACTTTCTTGCAAGGAAATAGCATTTGCAGATGTCTACGTATCGTAGCAATGGATTTCTGCTGCTTCTTAAAACGCGATATCGCATCTCATTTCTATGTTTCATGGTAAGATATAATATGATTTGCGGAATGTCATGTATTCCTCGTCTACATTTCAAATGAATGTAAATGCGACACTTCCCTGCAAGGAAATAGCGTTTGCAGATGTCTAGGTATCGTAGCAATAGAGTTCTAATGCTTCTTAAAACGCGATATCGCATCTCATTTCTATGTTTCATGGTAAGATATAATATGATTTGCGAAGTGTTATGTATCCCTCGTATACACTTCAAATGAATGTAAATGCGACACTTCCTTGCAAGGAAATAGCGTTTGCAAATGTCTACCTATCGTAGCAGTAGTGTTCTAATGCTTCTTAGAACACGATGTCGCATCTCATTTCTATGTTTCATGGTAAGATATAATATGATTTGCGAAGTGTCATGTATTCCTCGTCCACACTTCAAATGAATGTAAATGCGACACTTCCTTGCAAGGAAATAGCGTTTGCAGATGTCTACGTATCGTAGCAATAGAGCTCTAATGCTTCTTAAAACGCGATATCGCATCTCATTTCTATGTTTCATGGTAAGATATAATATGATTTGCGAAGTGTTATGTATTCCTCATCAACACATCAACTGAATGTAAATGCGACACTTCCTTGCAAGGAAATAGCGTTTGCAGATGTCTACGTATCGTAGCAATAGTGTTCTAATGCTTCTTAAAACGCGATATCGCATCACATTTCTATGTTTCATGGTAAGATATAATATGTTTTGCGAAGTGTCATGTATTCCTCGTTTACACTTCAAATGAATGTAAATGCGACACTTCCTTGGAAGGAAATAGCGATTGCAGATGTCTACGTATCGTAGCAATAGAGTTCATATGATTCTTAAAACGCGATATCGCATCTCATATCTATGTTTCATGATAAGATATAATATTCATTGCGAAGTGTTATGCATTCCTCGTCTACGATTCAAATGAATATAAATGCAACACTTCCTTGCAAGGAAATAGCGTTTGCAGATGTCTACGTATCGTAGCAATGGATTTCTGCTGCTTCTTAAAACGCGATATCGCATCTCATTTCTATGTTTCATGGTAAGATATAATATGATTTGCGGAGTGTCATGTATTCCTCGTCTACACTTCAAATGAATGTAAATGCGACACTTCCCTGCAAGGAAATAGCGTTTGCAGATGTCTAGGTATCGTAGCAATAGAGTTCTAATGCTTCTTAAAACGCGATATCGCATCTCATTTCTATGTTTCATGGTAAGATATAATATGATTTGCGAAGTGTTATGTATCCCTCGTATACACTTCAAATGAATGTAAATGCGACACTTCCTTGCAAGGAAATAGCGTTTGCAAATGTCTACCTATCGTAGCAGTAGTGTTCTAATGCTTCTTAGAACGCGATGTCGCATCTCATTTCTATGTTTCATGGTAAGATATAATATGATTTGCGAAGTGTCATGTATTCCTCGTCCACACTTCAAATGAATGTAAATGCGACACTTCCTTGCAAGGAAATAGCGTTTGCAGATGTCTACGTATCGTAGCAATAGAGTTCTAATGCTTCTTAAAACGCGATATCGCATCTCATTTCTATGTTTCATGGTAAGATATAATATGATTTGCGAAGTGTTATGTATTCCTCATCAACACATCAACTGAATGTAAATGCGACACTTCCTTGCAAGGAAATAGCGTTTGCAGATGTCTACGTATCGTAGCAATAGAGTTCTTATGATTCTTAAAACGCGATATCGCATCTCACTTCTATGTTTCATGGTAAGATATAATATGATTTGCGAAGTGTTATGTATTCCTAGTCTACACTTCAAATGAATGTAAATGCGACACTTCCTTGCAAGGAAATAGCGTTTGCAAATGTCTACCTATCGTAGCAATAGAGTTCTAATGCTTCTTAAAACGCGATATCGCATCACATTTCTATGTTTCATGGTAAGATATAATATGATTTGCGAAGTGTCATGTATTCCTCGTTTACACTTCAAATGAATGTAAATGCGACACTTCCTTGCAAGGAAATAGCGTTTGCAGATGTCTACGTATCGTAGCAATAGAGTTCTAATGCTTCTTAAAACGCGATATCGCATCACATTTCTATGTTTCATGGTAAGATATAATATGATTTGCGAAGTGTTATGTATTCCTCATCAACACATCATCTGATTGTAAATGCGACACTTCCTTGCAAGGAAATAGCGTTTGCAGATGTCTACGTATCGTAGCAATAGAGTTCTTATGATTCTTAAAACGCGATATCGCATCTCATTTCTACGTTTCATGGTAGGATATTATATGATTTGCGAAGTGTCATGTATTCCTCGTGTACACTTCAAATGAATGTAAATGCGACACTTCCTTGCTAGGAAATAGCGTCTGCAGATGTCTAGGTATCGTAGCAGTAGTGTTCTAATGCTTCTTAGAACGCGATGTCGCATCTCATTTCTATGTTTCATGGTAAGATATAATATGATTTGCGAAGTGTTATGTATTCCTCGTCTACACATCAAATGAATGTAAATGCGACATTTCCTTGCAAGGAAATAGCGTTTGCAGATGTCTACGTATCGTAGCAATAGAGTTCTTATGATTCTTAAAACGCGATATCGCATCTCATTTCTATGTTTCATTTGTAAGGTATAATATGATTTGCGAAGTGTTATGTATCCGTCGTCTACACTTCAAATAAATGTAAATGCGACACTTCCTCGCTAGGGAATAGCGTTTGCAGATGTCTACGTATTGTAGCAATAGATTTCTAATGCTTCTTAAAACGCGATATCGCATCTCATTCCTATGTCTCATGGTAAGATATAATATGATTTGCGAAGTGTCATGTATTCCTCGTCTACACTTCAAATGAATGTAAATGCGACACTTCCTTGCAAGGAAATAGCGTTTGCAAACGTCTACCAATCGTAGCAATAGTGTTCTAATGCTTCTTAAAACGCGATATCGCATCTCATTTCTATGTTTCATGGTAAGATATAATATGATTTGCGAAGTATCATGTATTCCTCTTCTACACTTCAAATGAATGTAAATGCGAAACTTCCTTGCAAGGAAATAGCGTTTGCAGATGTCTACGTATCGTAGCAATAGAGTTCTTATGATTCTTAAAACGCGATATCGCATCTCATTTCTATGTTTCATGGTAAGATATAATATTCATTGCGAAGTGTTATGTATTCCTAGTCTACACTTCAAATGAATGTAAATGCGACACTTCCTTGCAAGGAAATAGCGTTTGCAAATGTCTACCTATCGTAGCAATGGTGTTCTAATGCTTCTTAAAACGCGATATCGCATCTCATTTCTATGTTTCATGGTAAGATATAATATGATTTGCGAAGTGTCATGTATTCCTCGATTACACTTCAAATGAATGTAAATGCGACACTTGCTTGCAAGGAAATAGCGTTTGCAGATGTCTACGTATCGAAGCAATAGAGTTCAAATGCTTCTTAAAACGAGATATTGCACCTCATATCTATGTTTCATGATAAGATATAATATTCATTGCGAAGTGTTATGCATTCCTCGTCTACGATTCAAATGAATGTAAATGCAACACTTCCTTGCAAGGAAATAGCGTTTGCAGATGTCTACGTATCGTAGCAATAGAGTTCTAATACTTCTTAAAACGCGATATCGCATCTCGTTTCTATGTTTCATGGTAAGATATAATATGATTTGCGAAGTGTTGTGTATTCCTCGTCTACACTTCAAATGAATGTAAATGCGACACTTCTTTGCAAGGAAATAGCGTTTGCAGATCTCTACGTATCGTAGCAATAGAGTTCATATGATTCTTAAAAAGCGATATCGCATCTCATTTCTATGTTTCATGGTAAGATATAATATGATTTGCGAAGTGTTATGTACTCCTTGTCTACACATCAAATGAATGTAAATGCGACACTTTCTTGCAAGGAAATAGCATTTGCAGATGTCTACGTATCGTAGCAATGGATTTCTGCTGCTTCTTAAAACGCGATATCGCATCTCATTTCTATGTTTCATGGTAAGATATAATATGATTTGCGAAGTGTTATGTATTCCTAGTCTACACTTCAATTGAATGTAAATGCGACACTTCCTTGCAAGGAAATAGCGTTTGCAAATGTCTACCTATCGCAGCAATAGTGTTCTAATGCTTCTTAAAACGCGATATCGCATCTCATTTCTATGTTTCATGGTAGGGTATAATATGATTTGCGGAGTGTCATGTATTCCTCGTCTACACTTCAAATGAATGTAAATGCGACACTTCCCTGCAAGGAAATAGCGTTTGCAGATATCTAGGTATCGTAGCAATAGAGTTCAAATGCTTCTTAAAACGAGATATTGCATCTCATATCTATGTTTCATGATAAGATATAATATTCATTGCGAAGTGTTATGCATTCCTCGTCTACGATTCAAATGAATGTAAATGCAACACTTCCTTGCAAGGAAATAGCGTTTGCAGATGTCTACGTATCGTAGCAATAGAGTTCTAGTGCTTCTTAAAACGCGATATCGCATCTCGTTTCTATGTTTCATGGTAAGATATAATATGATTTGCGAAGTGTTGTGTATTCCTCGTCTACACTTCAAATGAATGTAAATGCGACACTTCTTTGCAAGGAAATAGCGTTTGCAGATGTCTACGTATCGTGGCAATAGAGTTCTTATGATTCTTAAAACGCGATATCGCATCACATTTCTATGTTTCATGGTAAGATATAATATTATTTGCGAAGTGTGATGTATTCCTCGTATACACATCAAATGAATGTAAATGCGACACTTTCTTGCAAGGAAATAGCATTTGCAGATGTCTACGTATCGTAGCAACGGATTTCTGCTGCTTCTTAAAACGCGATATCGCATCTCATTTCTATGTTTCATAGTAAGATATAATATAATTTGCGAAGTGTTATGTATTCAAAGTCTACACTTCAACTGAATGTAAATGCGACACTTCCTTGCAAGGAAATAGCGTTTGCAAATGTCTACCTATCGTAGCAATAGTGTTCTAATGCTTCTTAAAGCGCGATATCGCATCTCATTTCTATGTTTCATGGTAAGATATAATATGATTTGCGAAGTGTCATGTATTCCTCGTCTACACTTCAAATGAATGTAAATGCGACACTTCCTTGCAAGGAAATAGCGTTTGCAGATGTCTACGTATCGAAGCAATAGAGTCCAAATGCTTCTTAAAACGAGATATTGCATCTCATATCTATGTTTCATGATAAGATATAATATTCATTGCGAAGTGTTATGCATTCCTCGTCTACGATTCAAATGAATGTAAATGCAACACTTCCTTGCAAGGAAATGGCGTTTGCAGATGTCTACGTATCGTAGCAATAGAGTTCTAATGCTTCTTAAAACGCGATATCGCATCTCATTTCTATGTTTCATGGTAAGATATAATATGATTTGCGAAGTGTCATGTATTCCTCTTCTACACTTCAAATGAATGTAAATGCGACACTTCCTTGCAAGGAAATAGCGTTTGCAGATGTCTACGTATCGTAGCAATAGAGTTCTAATGGTTCTTAAAACGCGATATCGCATCTCATTTCTATGTTTCATGGTAAGATATAATATAATTTGCGAAGTGTTATGTATTCCTAGTCTACACTTCAATTGAATGTAAATGCGACACTTCCTTGCAAGGAAATAGCGTTTGCAAATGTCTACCTATCGTAGCAATAGTGTTCTAGTGCTTCTTAAAACGCGATATCGCATCTCATTTCTATGTTTCATGGTAAGATATAATATGATTTGCGAAGTGTCATGTATTCCTCGTTTACACTTCAAATGAATGTAAATGCGACACTTCCTTGCAAGGAAATAGCGTTTGCAGATGTCTACGTATCGAAGCAATAGAGTCCAAATGCTTCTTAAAACGAGATATTGCATCTCATATCTATGTTTCATGATAAGATATAATATTCTTTGCGAAGTGCTATGCATTCCTCCTCTACGATTCAAATGAATGTAAATGCGACACTTCCTTGCAAGGAAATAGCGTTTGCAGATGTCTACGTATCGTAGCAATAGAGTTCTTATGATTCTTAAAACGCGATATCGCATCTCATTTCTGTTTCATGGTAAGGTATAATATGATTTGCGAAGTGTTATATATCCGTCGTCTGCACTTCAAATGAATGTAAATGCGACACTTTCTTGCAAGGAAATAGCATTTGCAGATGTCTACGTATCGTAGCAATGGATTTCTGCTGCTTCTTAAAACGCGATATCGCAACTCATTTCTATGTTTCATGGTAAGATATAATATGATTTGCGAAGTGTTATGTGTTCCTAGTCTACACTTCAAATGAATGTAAATGCGACACTTCCTTGCAAGGAAATAGCGTTTGCAAATGTCTACCTATCGTAGCAATAGTGTTCTAATGCTTCTTAAAACGCGATATCGCATCTCATTTCTATGTTTCATGGTAAGACATAATATGATTTGCGAAGTGTCATGTATTCCTCGTCTACACTTCAAATGAATGTAAATGCGACACTTCCTTGCAAGGAAATAGCGTTTGCAAATGTCTACCTATCGTAGCAATAGTGTTCTAATGCTTCTTAAAACGCGATATCGCATCTCATTTCTATGTTTCATGGTAAGATATAATATGATTTGCGAAGTGTCATGTATTCCTCTTCTACACTTCAAATCAATGTAAATGCGACACTTCCTTGCAAGGAAATAGCGTTTGCAGATGTCTACGTATCGTAGCAATAGAGTTCTAATGCTTCTTAAAACGCGATATCGCATCTCATTTCTATGTTTCATGGTAAGATATAATATGATTTGCGAAGTGTTATTTATACCTTGTCTACACATCAAATGAATGTAAATGCGACACTTCCTTGCAAGTAAATAGCGTTTGCAGATGTCTACGTATCGTAGCAATAGAATTCTAATGCTTCTTAAAACGCGATATCGCATCACATTTCTATGTTTCATGGTAAGATATAATATGATTTGCGAAGTGTCATGTATTCCTCGTTTACACTTCAAATGAATGTAAATGCCACACTTCCTTGCAAGGAAATAGCGTTTGCAGATGTCTACGTATCGTAGCAATAGAGTTCTTATGATTCTTAAGACGCGATATCGCATCTCATTTCTACGTTTCATGGTAGGATATTATATGATTTGCGAAGTGTTATGTATTCCTCGTCTACACATCAAATGAATGTAAATGCGACACTTCCTTGCAAGGAAATAGCGTTTGCAGATGTCTACGTATCGTAGCAATAAAGTTCTAATGCTTCTTAAAACGCGATATCGCATCTCATTTCTATGTTTCATGGTAAGATATAATATGATTTGCGAAGTGTTATGTATTCCTCGTCTACACATCAAATGAATGTAAATGCGACACTTCCTTGCAAGGAAATAGCGTTTGCAAATGTCTACCTATCGTAGCAATAGAGTTCTTATGATTCTTAAAACGCGATATCGCATCTCATTTCTACGTTTCATGGTAGGATATTATATGAATTGCGAAGTGTTATGTATTCCTCGTCTACACATCAAATGAATGTAAATGCGACACTTCCTTGCAAGGAAATAGCGTTTGCAGATGTCTACGTATCGAAGCAATAGATTTCAAATGCTTCTTAAAAAGAGATATTGCATCTCATATCTACGTTTCATGATAAGATATAATATTCATTGCGAAGTGTTATGCATTCCTCGTCTACGATTCAAATGAAAGTAAATGCGACACTTCGTTGCAAGGAAATAGCGATTGCAGATGTCTACGTATCGTAGCAATAGAGTTCATATGATCCTTAAAACGCGATATCGCATCTCATATCTATGTTTCAAGATAAGATATAATATTCATTGCGAAGTGTTATGCATTCCTCCTCTACGATTCAAATGAATGTAAATGCGACACTTCCTTGCAAGGAAATAGCGTTTGCAAATGTCTACCTATCGTAGCAATAGTGTTCTAATGCTTCTTAAAACGCGATATCGCATCTCAATTCTATGTTTCATGGTAAGATATAATATGATTTGCGAAGTGTTATGTATTCCTCGTCTACACTTCAAATGAATGTAAATGCGACACTTCCTTGCAAGGAAATAGCGTTTGCAGATGTCTACGTATCGTAGCAATAGAGTTCTTATGATTCTTAAAACGCGATATCGCATCACATTTCTATGTTTCATGGTAAGATATAATATGATTTGCGAAGTGTTATGTATTCCTCGTCTACACATCAAATGAATGTAAATGCGACACTTTCTTGCAAGGAAATAGCATTTGCAGATGTCTACGTATCGTAGCAATGGATTTCTGCTGCTTCTTAGAACGCGATATCGCAACTCATTTCTATGTTTCATGGTAAGATATAATATGATTTGCGAAGTGTTATGTATTCCTAGTCTACACTTCAAATGAATGTAAATGCGTCACTTCCTTGCAAGGAAGTAGCGTTTGCAAATGTCTACCTATCGTAGCAATAGTGTTCTAATGCTTCTTAAAACGCGATATCGCATCTCATTTCTATGTTTCATGGTAAGATATAATATGATTTGCGAAGTGTCATGTATTCCTCGTCTACACTTCAAATGAATGTAAATGCGACACTTCTTTGCAAGGAAATAGCGTTTGCAGATGTCTACGTATCGTAGCAATAGAGTTCTTATGATTCTTAAAACGCGATATCGCATCACATTTCTATGTTTCATGGTAAGATATAATATGATTTGCGAAGTGTTATGTATTCCTCGTCTACACATCAAATTAATGTAAATGCGACACTTCCTTGCAAGGAAATAGCGTTTTCAAACGTCTACCTATCGTAGCAATAGAGTTCTTATGATTCTTAAAACGCGATATCGCATCTCATTTCTACGTTTCATGGTAGGATATTATATGAATTGCGAAGTGTTATGAATTCCTCGTCTACACTTCAAATGAATGTAAATGCGACACTACCTTGCTAGGAAATAGCGTCTGCAGATGTCTAGGTATCGTAGCAATAGAGTTCTAATGCTTCTTAAAACGCGATATCGCATCTCATTTCTATGTTTCATGGTAAGATATAATATGATTTGCGAAGTGTCATGTATTCCTCGTTTACACTTCAAATGAATGTAAATGCGACACTTCCTTGCAAGGAAATAGCGTTTGCAGATGTCTACGTATCGCAGCAATAGAGTTCTAATGCTTCTTAAAACGCGATATCGCATCTCATTTCTATGTCTCATGGTAAGATATAATATGATTTGCGAAGTGTTATGTATTCCTCATCAACACATCAACCGAATGTAAATGCGACACTTCCTTGCAAGGAAATAGCGTTTGCAGATGTCTACGTATCGAAGCAATAGTGTTCAAATGCTTCTTAAAACGAGATATTGCATCTCATATCTATGTTTCATGATAAGATATAATATTCATTGCGATGTGTTATGCATTCCTCGTCTACGATTCAAATGAATGTAAATGCAACACTTCCTTGCAAGGAAATAGCATTTGCAGATGTCTACGTATCGTAGCAATGGATTTCTGCTGCTTCTTAAAACGCGATACCGCATCTCATTTCTATGTTTCATGGTAAGATATAATATGATTTGCGAAGTGTTATGTATTCCTAGTCTACACTTCAAATGAATGTAAATGCGACACTTCCTTGCAAGGAAATAGCGTTTGCAAATGTCTAACTATCGTAGCAGTTGTGTTCTAATGCTTCTTAAAACGCGATATCGCATCTCATTTCTATGTTTCATGGTAAGATATAATATGATTTGCGAAGTGTTATGTATTCCTAGTCTACACTTCAAATGAATGTAAATGCGACACTTCCTTGCAAGGAAATAGCGTTTGCAAATGTCTACCTATCGTAGCAATAGAGTTCTAATGCTTCTTAAAACGCGATATTGCATCACATTTCTATGTTTCATGGCAAGATATAATATGATTTGCGATGTGTCATGTATTCCTCGTTTACACTTCAAATGAATGTAAATGCGACACTTCCTTGCAAGGAAATAGCGTTTGCAGATGTCTACGTATCGTAGCAATAGAGTTCTAATGCTTCTTAAAACGCGATATCGCATCACATTTCTATGTTTCATGGTAAGATATAATATGATTTGCGAAGTGTTATGTATTCCTCATCAATTCATCATCTGATTGTAAATGCGACACTTCCTTGCAAGGAAATAGCGTTTGCAGATGTCTACGTATCGTAGCAATAGAGTTCTTATGATTCTTAAAACGCGATATCGCATCTCATTTCTACGTTTCATGGTAGGATATTATATGATTTGCGAAGTGTCATGTATTCCTCGTGTACACTTCAAATGAATGTAAATGCGACACTTCCTTGCTAGGAAATAGCGTCTGCAGATGTCTTGGTATCGTAGCAGTAGTGTTCTAATGCTTCTTAGAACGCGATGTCGCATCTCATTTATATGTTTCATGGTAAGATATAATATGATTTGCGAAGTGTTATGTATCCGTCGTCTACACTTCAAATAAATGTAAATGCGACACCTTCTTGCAAGGAAATAGCATTTGCAGATGTCTACGTATCGTAGCAATGGATTTCTGCTGCTTCTTAAAACGCGATATCGCATCTCATTTCTATGTTTCATGGTAAGATATAATATGATTTGCGAAGTGTTATGTATTCCTAGTCTACACTTCAATTGAATGTAAATGCGACACTTCCTTGCAAGGAAATAGCGTTTGCAAATGTCTACCTATCGTAGCAATAGTGTTCTAATGCTTCTTAAAACGCGATATCGCATCTCATTTCTATGTTTCATGGTAAGATATAATATGATTTGCGAAGTGTCATTAATTCCCCGTCTACACTTCAAATGAATGTAAATGCGACACTTCCTTGCAAGGAAATAGCGTCTGCAAATGTCTACCTATCGTAGCAATAGTGTTCTAATGCTTCTTAAAACGCGATATCGCATCTCATTTCTATGTTTCATGGTAAGATATAATATGATTTGCGAAGTGTCATGTATTCCTCTTCTACTCTTCAAATGAATGTAAATGCGACACTTCCTTGCAAGGAAATAGCGTTTGCAGATGTCTGCGTATCGTAGCAATAGAGTTCTAATGCTTCTTAAAACGCGATATCGCATCTCATTTCTATGTTTCATGGTAAGATATAATATGATTTACGAAGTGTTATGTATTCCTCGTCTACACATCAAATGAATGTAAATGCGACACTTTCTTGCAAGGAAATAGCATTTGCAGATGTCTACGTATCGTAGCAATGGATTTCTGCTGCTTCTTAAAACGCTTTATCGCATCTCATTTCTATGTTTCATGGTAAGATATAATATGATTTGCGGAGTGTCATGTATTCCTCGTCTACACTTCAAATGAATGTAAATGCGACACTTCCCTGCAAGGAAATAGCGTTTGCAGATGTCTAGGTATCGTAGCAATAGAGTTCTAATGCTTCTTAAAACGCGATATCGCATCTCATTTCTATGCTTCATGGTAAGATATAATATGATTTGCGAAGTGTTATGTATCCCTCGTCTACACTTCAAATGAATGTAAATGCGACACTTCCTTGCAAGGAAATAGCGTTTGCAAATGTCTACCTATCGTAGCAGTAGTGTTCTAATGCTTCTTAGAACGCGATGTCGCATCTCATTTCTATGTTTCATGGTAAGATATAATATGATTTGCGAAGTGTTATGTATTCCTCGTCTACACATCAAATGAATGTAAATGCGACATTTCCTTGCAAGGAAATAGCGTTTGCAGATGTCTACGTATCGTAGCAATAGTTTTCTAATGCTTCTTAAAACGCGATATCGCATCTCATTTCTATGTTTCATGGTAAGATATAATATGATTTGCGAAGTGTCATGTATTCCTCGTTTACACTTCAAATGAATGTAAATGCGACACTTCCTTGCAAGGAAATAGCGTTTGCAGATGTCTACGTATCGTAGCAATAGAGTTCTAATGCTTCTTAAAACGCGATATCGCATCTCATTTCTATGTTTCATGGTAAGATATAATATGATTTGCGAAGTGTCATGTATTCCTCGTCTACAATTCAAATGAATGTAAATGCGACACTTCCTTGCAAGGTAATAGCGTTTGCAAATGTCTACCTATCGTAGCAATAGTGTTCTGATGCTTCTTAAAACGCGATATCGCATCTCATTTCTATGTTTCATGGTAAGATATAATATGATTTGCGAAGTGTTATGTATCCCTCGTCTACTTCAAATGAATGTAAATGCGACACTTCCTTGCAAGGAAATAGCGTTTGCAAATGTCTACCTATCGTAGCAGTAGTGTTCTAATGCTTCTTGGAACGCGATGTCAAATCTCATTTCAATGTTTCATGGTAAGATATAATATGATTTGCGAAGTGTCATGTATTCCTCGATTACACTTCAAATGAATGTAAATGCGACACTTCCTTGCAAGGAAATAGCGTTTGCAGATGTCTACGTATCGAAGCAATAGAGTTCAAATGCTTCTTAAAACGAGATATTGCATCTCATATCTATGTTTCATGATAAGATATAATATTCATTGCGAAGTGTTATGCATTCCTCGTCTACGATTAAAATGAATGTAAATGCAACACTTCCTTGCAAGGAAATAGCGTTTGCAGATGTCTACGTATCGTAGCAATAGAGTTCTAATGCTTCTTAAAAAGCGATATCGCATCTCGTTTCTATGTTTCATGGTAAGATATAATATGATTTGCGAAGTGTTGTGTATTCCTCGTCTACACTTCAAATGAATGTAAATGCGACACTTCTTTGCAAGGAAATAGCGTTTGCAGATGTCTACGTATCGTAGCAATAGAGTTCATATGATTCTTAAAACGCGATATCGCATCACATTTCTATGTTTCATGGTAAGATATAATATGATTTGCGAAGTGTTATGTATTCCTCGTCTACACATCAAATGAAAGTAAATGCGACACTTTCTTGCAAGGAAATAGCATTTGCAGATGTCTACGTATCGTAGCAATGGATTTCTGCTGCTTCTTAAAACGCGATATCGCATCTCATTTCTATGTTTCATGGTAAGATATAATATGATTTGCGAAGTGTTATGTATTCCTAGTCTACACTTCAATTGAATGTAAATGCGACACTTCCTTGCAAGGAAATAGCGTTTGCAAATGTCTACCTATCGTAGCAATAGTGTTCTAATGCTTCTTAAAACGCGATATCGCATCTCATTTCTATGTTTCATGGTAAGATATAATATGATTTGCGAAGTGTCATGTATTCCTCGTCTACACTTCAAATGAATGTAAATGCGACACTTCCTTGCAAGGAAACAGCGTTTGGAAATGTCTACCTATCGTAGCAGTAGTGTTCTAATGCTTCTTAGAACGCGATGTCGCATCTCATTTCTATGTTTCATGGTAAGATATAATATGATTTGCGAAGTGTTATGTATTCCTCGTCTACACATCAAATGAATGTAAATGCGACACTTCCTTGCAAGGAAATAGCGTTTGCATATGTCTACGTATCGAAGCAATAGAGTTCAAATGCTTCTTAAAACGAGATATTGCATCTCATATCTATGTTTCATGGTAAGATGTAATATTCATTGCGAAGTGTTATGCAATCCTCGTCTACGATTCAAATGAATGTAAATGCGACACTTCCTTGCAAGGAAATAGCGTCTGCAGATGTCTAGGTATCGTAGCAATAGAGTTCTAATGCTCCTTAAAACGCGATATCGCATCTCATTTCTATGTTTCATGGTAAGATATAATATGATTTGCGAAGTGTCATGTATTCCTCGACTACACTTCAAATGAATGTAAATGCGACACTTGCTTGCAAGGAAATAGCGTTTGCAGATGTCTACGTATCGTAGCAATGGAGTTCTTATGATTCTTAAAACGCGATATCGCATCTCATTTCTATGTTTCATGGTAAGATATAATATGATTTGCGAAGTGTCATGTATTCCTTGTCTACACTTCAAATGAATGTAAATGCGACGCTTCCTCGCTAGGAAATAGCGAATGCAGATGTCTACGTATCGTAGCAATAGATTTCTAGTGCTTCTTAAAGCGCGATATCGCATCTCATTTCTATGTTTCATGGGAAGATGTAATATTCATTGCGAAGTGTTATGCATTCCTCGTCTACGATTCAAATGAATGTAAATGCGACACATCCTTCCAAGGAAATAGCGTCTGCAGATGTCTAGGTATCGTAGCAATAGAGTTCTAATGCTCCTTAAAACGCGATATCGCATCTCATTTCTATGTCTCATGGTAAGATATAATATGATTTGCGAAGTGTTATGTATCCCTCGTCTACACTTCAAATGAATGTAAATGCGACACTTCCTTGCAAGGAAATAGCGTTTGCAAATGTCTACCTATCGTAGCAGTAGTGTTCTAATGCTTCTTGGAACGCGATGTCGCATCTCATTTCAATGTTTCATGGTAAGATATAATATGATTTGCGAAGTGTCATGTATTCCTCGATTACACTTCAAATGAATGTAAATGCGACACTTCCTTGCAAGGAAATAGCGTTTGCAGATGTCTACGTATCGAAGCAATAGAGTTCAAATGCTTCTTAAAACGAGATATTGCATCTCATATCTATGTTTCATGATAAGATATAATATTCATTGCGAAGTGTTATGCATTCCTCGTCTACGATTCAAATGAATGTAAATGCAACACTTCCTTGCAAGGAAATAGCGTTTGCAGATGTCTACGTATCGTAGCAATAGAGTTCTAATGCTTCTTAAAACGCGATATCGCATCTCGTTTCTATGTTTCATGGTAAGATATAATATGATTTGCGAAGTGTTGTGTATTCCTCGTCTACACTTCAAATGAATGTAAATGCGACACTTCTTTGCAAGGAAATAGCGTTTGCAGATGTCTACGTATCGTAGTAATAGAGTTCATATGATTCTTAAAACGCGATATCGCATCACATTTCTATGTTTCATGGTAAGATATAATATGATTTGCGAAGTGTTATGTATTCCTCGTCTACACATCAAATGAATGTAAATGCGACACTTTCTTGCAAGGAAATAGCATTTGCAGATGTCTACGTATCGTAGCAATGGATTTCTGCTGCCTCTTAAAACGCGATATCGCATCTCATTTCTATGTTTCATGATAAGATATAATATGATTTGCGAAGTGTTATGTATTCCTAGTCTACACTTCAATTGAATGTAAATGCGACACTTCCTTGCAAGGAAATAGCGTTTGCAAATGTCTACCTATCGTAGCAATAGTGTTCTAATGCTTCTTAAAACGCGATATCGCATCTCATTTCTATGTTTCATGGTAAGATATAATATGATTTGCGAAGTGTCATGTATTCCTCGTCTACACTTCAAATGAATGTAAATGCGACACTTCCTTGCAAGGAAATAGCGTTTGCAAATGTCTACCTATCGTAGCAATAGTGTTCTAATGCTTCTTAAAACGCGATATCGCATCTCATTTCTATGTTTCATGGTAAGATATAATATGATTTGCGAAGTGTCATGTATTCCTCTTCTACACTTCAACTGAATGTAAATGCGACACTTCCCTGCAAGGAAATAGCGTTTGCAGATGTCTACGTATCGTAGCAATAGAGTTCTAATGCTTCTTAAAACGCGATATCGCATCTCATTTCTATGTTTCATGGTAAGATATAATATGATTTGCGAAGTGTTATGTATCCCTCGTCTACACTTCAAATGAATGTAAATGCGACACTTCCTTGCAAGGAAATAGCGTTTGGAAATGTCTACCTATCGTAGCAGTAGAGTTCTAATGCCTCTTAGAACGCGATGTCGCACCTCATTTCTATGTTTCATGGTAAGATATAATATGATTTGCGAAGTGTCATGTATTCCTCGTCTACACATCAAATGAATGTAAATGCGACATTTCCTTGCAAGGAAATAGCGTTTGCAGATGTCTACGTATCGTAGCAATAGAGTTCTTATGAATCTTAAAACGCGATATCGCATCTCATTTCTATGTTTCATGGTAAGGTATAATATGATTTGCGAAGTGTTATGTATCCGTCGTCTACACTTCAAATAAATGTAAATGCGACACTTCCTCGCTAGGGAATAGCGTTTGCAGATGTCTACGTATCGTAGCAATAGATTTCTAATGATTCTTAAAACGCGATATCGCATCTCATTTCTATGTTTCATGGTAAGGTATAATATGATTTGCGAAGTGTTATGAATTCCTCGTCTACACTTCAAATGAATGTAAATGCGACACTTCCTTGCTAGGAAATAGCATCTGCAGATGTCTAGGTATCGTAGCAATAGAGTTCTAATGCTTCTTAAAACGCGATATCGCATCTCATTTCTATGTTTCATGGTAAGATATAATATGATTTGCGAAGTGTTATGTATTCCTCGTCTACACTTCAAATGAATGTAAATGCGACACTTCCTTGCAAGGAAATAGCGTTTGCAATTGTCTACCTATCGTAGCAATAGTTTTCTAATGGTTCTTAAAACGCGATATCGCATCTCATTTCTATGTTTCATGGTAAGATATAATATGATTTACGAAGTGTCATGTATTCCTCGTCTACACTTCAAATGAATGTAAATGCGACAATTCCTTGCTAGGAAATAGCGTCTGCAGATGTCTAGGTATCGTAGCAAGAGTGTTCTAATGCTTCTTAAAACGCGATATCGCATCACATTTCTATGTTTCATGGTAAGATATAATATGATTTGCGAAGTGTCATGTATTCCTCGTCTACACTTCAAATGAATGTAAATGCGACACTTCCTTGCAAGGAAATAGCGTTTGCAAATGTCTACCTATCGTAGCAATAATGTTCTAATGCTTCTTAAAACGCGATATCGCATCTCATTTCTATGTTTCATGGTAAGATATAATATGATTTGCGAAGTGTCATGTATTCCTCGTCTACACTTCAAATGAATGTAAATGCGACAATTCCTTCCTAGGAAATAGCGTCTGCATATGTCTAGGTATCGTAGCAAGAGTGTTCCAATGCTTCTTAAAACGCGATATCGCATCTCATTTCTATGTTTCATGGTAAGATATAATATGATTTGCGAAGTGTCATGTATTCCTCGTCTACACTTCAAATGAATGTAAATGCGACACTTCTTTGCAAGGAAATAGCGTTTGCAAATGTCTACCTATCGTAGCAATAGAGTTCTAATGCTTCTTAAAACGCGATATCGCATCGCATTTCTATGTTTCATGGTAAGATATAATATGATTTGCGAAGTGTCATGTATTCCTCGTCTACACTTCAAATGAATGTAAATGCGAGACTTCCTTGCAAGGAAATAGCGTTTGCAAACGTCTACCTATCGTGGCAATAGATTTCTAATGCTTCTTAAAGCGCGATATCGCATCTCATTTCTATGTTTCATGGTAAGATGTAATATTCATTGCGAAGTGTTATGCATTCCTCGTCTACGATTCAAATGAATGAAATGCGACACTTCCTTGCAAGGAAATAGCGTCTGCAGATGTCTAGGTTTCGTAGCAATAGAGTTCAAATGCTTCTTAAAACGAGATATTGCATCTCATATCTATGTTTCATGATAAGATATAATATTCATTGCGAAGTGTTATGCACTCCTCGTCTACGATTCAAATGAATGTAAATGCGACACTTCCTTGCAAGGAAATAGCGTTTGCAGATGTCTACGTATCGTAGCAATAGAGTTCTTATGATTCTTAAAACGCGATATCGCATCTCATCTATATGTTTCATGGTAAGATATAATATGATTTGCGAAGTGTTATGTATTCCTCGTCTACACTTCAAATGAATGTAACTGCGACACTTCCTTGCAAGGATATAGCGTTTGCAAACGTCTACCTGCCGTAGCAATAGAGTTCTAATGCTTATTAAAACGCGATATCGCATATCATTTCTATATTTCATGGTAAGATATAATATGATTTGCGAAGTGTTATGTATTCCTCGTCTACACTGCAAATGAATGTAAATGCGACACTTCCTTGCAAGGAAATAGCGTTTGCAGATGTCTACCTATCGTAGCAATAGAGTTCTAATGCTTCTTAAAACGCGATATCGCATCTCATTTCTATGTTTCATGGTAAGATATAATATGATTTGCGAAGTGTTATGTATGCTTCGTCTACACTTCAAATGAATGTAAATGCGACACTTCCTTGCAAGGAAATAGCGTTTGCAGATGTCTACGTATCGTAGCAATAGAGTTCTTATGATTCTTAAAACGCGATATCGCATCCCATTTCCATGTTTCATGGTAAGGTATAATATGATTTGCGAAGTGTTATGTATTCCTCGTCTACACTTCAAATGAATGTAAATGCGACACTACCTTGCTAGGAAATAGCGTCTGCAGATGTCTAGGTATCGTAGCAATAGAGTTCTAATGCTTCTTAAAACGCGATATCGCATTTCATTTCTATGTTTCATGGTAAGATATAATATGATTTGCGAAGTGTTATGTATTCCTCGTCAACACTTCAAATGAATGTAAATGCGACACTTCCTTGCAAGCAAATAGCGTTTGCAGATGTCTACGTATCGTAGCAATAGAGTTCTATTGATTCTTAAAACGCGATATCGCATCTCATTTCTATGTTTCATGGTAAGATATAATATGATTTGCGAAGTGTTATGTATTCTTCGTCTACACTTCAAATGAATGTAAATGCGACACTTCCTTGCAAGGAAATAGCGTTTGCAGATGTCTACGAATCGTAGCAATAGAGTTCTTATGATTCTTAATACGCGATATCGCATCTCATTTCTATGTTTCATGGTAAGACATAATATGATTTGCGAAGTGTTATGTATTCCTCGTCTACACTTCAAATGAATGTAAATGCGACACTTCCTTGCAAGGAAATAGCGTTTGCAAACGTCTACCTATCGTAGCAATGGAGTTCTAATGCTTCTTAAAACGCGATATCGCATCTCATTTCTATGTTTCATGTTAAGATATAATATGATTTGCGAAGTGTCATGTATTCCTCGTCTACACTTCAAATGAATGTAAATGCGACACTTCCTTGCAAGGAAATAGCGTTTGCAGATGTCTACGTATCGAAGCAATAGAGTTCAAATGCTTCTTAAAACGAGATATTGCATCTGATATCTATGTTTCATGATAAGATATAATATTCATTGCGAAGTGTTATGCATTCCTCGTCAACGATTCAAATGAATGTAAATGCGACACTTCCATGCAAGGAAATAGCGTTTGCAGATGTCTACGTATCGTAGCAATAGAGTTCTAATGCTTCTTAAAACGCGATATCGCATTTCATTTCTATGTTTCATGGTAAGATATAATATGATTTGCGAAGTGTTATGTATTCCTCGTCTACACTTCAAATGAATGTAAATGCGACACTTCCTTGCTAGGAAATAGCGTCTGCAGATGTCTAGGTATCGTAGCATAGAGTTCTAATGCTTCTTAAAACGCGATATCGCATCTCATTTCTATGTTTCATGTTAAGATATAATATGATTTGCGAAGTGTCATGTATTCCTCGTCTACACTTCAAATGAATGTAAATGCGACACTTCCTTTGAAGGAAATAGCGTTTGCAGATGTCTACGTATCGAAGCAATAGAGTTCAAATGCTTCTTAAAACGAGATATTGCATCTCATATCTATGTTTCATGATAAGATATAATATTCATTGCGAAGTGTTATGCATTCCTCGTCTACACTTCAAATGAATGTGAATGCGACAGTTCCTCGCTAGGAAATAGCGCTTGCAGATGTCTACGTATCGTAGCAATAGATTTCTAATGCTTCTTAAAGCGCGATATCGCATCTCATTTCTATGTTTCGTGGTAAGATATAATATAATTTGCGAAGTGTTATGTATTCCTCGTCTACACTTCAAATGAATGTAAATGCGACACTTCCTTGCTAGGAAATAGCGTTTGCAAACGTCTGCCTATCGTAGCAATAGAGTTCTAATGCTTCGTAAAACGCGATATCGCATCTCATTTCTATGTTTCATGGTAAGATATAATATGATTTGCGAAGTGTCATGTATTCCTCGTCTACACTTCAAGTGAATGTAAATGCGACACTTCCTTGCAAGGAAATAGCGTTTGCAGATGTCTATGTATCGTAGCAATAGATTTCTAATGCTTCTTAAAACGCGATTTCGCAACTCACTTCTATGTTTCATGGTAAGATATAATATGATTTGCGAAGTGTCATGTATTTCTCGTCTACACTTCAAATGAATGTAAATGGCACACTTCCCTGATAGGAAATAGCGTCTGCAGATGTCCAGGTATCGTAGCAATAGAGTTCTTATGATTCTTAAAACGCGATATCGCATCTCATTTCTATGTTTCATGGTAAGATATAAAATGATTTCCGAAGTGTTATGTATTCCTCGTCTACACTTCAAATGAATGTAAATGCGACACTTCCTTGCAAGGAAATAGCGTTTGCAGATGTCTACGTATCGTAGCAATAGAGTTCTTATGATTTTTAAAACGCGATATCGCATCTCATTTCTATGTTTCATGGTACGATATAATATCATTTGCGAAGTGTCATGTATTCCTCGTCTACACTTCAAATGAATGTAAATGCGACACTTCCTTGCAAGGAAATAGCGTTTGCAAACGTCTACCTACCGCAGCAATAGAGTTCTAATGCTTCTTAAAACGCGATATCGCATCTCATTTCTATATTTCATGGTAAGATATAATTTGATTTGCGAAGTGTCATGTATTCCTCGTCTACACTTCAAATGAATGTAAATGCGACACTTCCTTGCAAAGAAATAGCGTTTGCAGATGTCTATGTATCGTAGCAATAGATTTCTAATGCTTCTTAAAACGCGATTTCGCATCTCATTTCTATATTTCATGGTAAGATATAATTTGATTTGCGAAGTGTCATGTATTCCTCGTCTACACTTCAAATGAATGTAAATGCGACACTTCCTTGCAAGGAAATAGCGTTTGCAGATGTCTATGTATCGTAGCAATAGATTTCTAATGCTTCTTAAAACGCGATTTCGCAACTCATTTCTATGTTTCATGGTAAGGTATAATATGATTTGCGAAGTGTCATGTATTCCTCGTCTACACTTCAAATGAATGTAAATGCGACACTTCCTTGCAAGGAATTAGCGTTTGCAGATGTCTACGTATCGTAGCAATAAATTTCTTATGATTCTTAAAACGCGATATCGCATCTCATTTCTATGTTTCATGGTAAGATATAATATTCATTGCGAAGTGTTATGCATACCTCGTCTACGATTGAAATGAATGTAAATGCGACACTTCCTTGCAAGGAAATAGCGTTTGCAGATGTCTACGTATCGTAGCAATAGAGTTCAAATGCTTCTTAACACGCGATAACGCATCTCATTTCTATGTTTGATGGTAAGATATAATATGATTTGCGAAGTGTTATGTATTCCTCGTCTGCACTTCAAATGAATGTAAATGCGACACTTCCTTGCAAGGAAATAGCGTTTGCAGATGTCTACGTATCGAAGCAATAGATTTCAAATGCTTCCTAAAACGAGATATTGCATCTCATATCTATGTTTCATGATAAGATATAATATTCATTGCGAAGTGTTATGCATTCCTCGTCTACGATTCAAATGAATGTAAATGCGACACTTCCTTGCAAGGAAATAGCGTTTGCAGATGTCTACGTATCGTAGCAATAGAGTTCTTATGATTTTTAAAACGCGATATCGCATCTCATTTCTATGCTTCATGGCACGATATAATATGATTTGCGAAGTGTTATGTATTCCTCGTCTACACTTCAAATGAATGTAAATGCGACACTTACTTGCAAGGAAATAGCGTTTGCAAACGTCTACCTACCGCAGCAATAGAGTTCTTATGATTCTTAAAACACGATATCGCATCTCATTTCTATATTTCATGGTAAGATATAATATGATTTGCGAAGTGTTATGTATTCCTCGTCTACACTTCAAATGAATGTAAATGCGACACTTCCATGCAAGGAAATAGCGTTTGTAGATGTCTACGTATCGTAGCAATAGAGTTCTTATGAATATTAAAACGCGATATCGCATCACATTCCTATGTTCCATGGTAAGGTACAATATGATTTGCGAAGTGTTATGAATTCCTCGTCTACACTTCAAATGAATGTAAATGCGACACTTCCTTGCAAGGAAATAGCGTTTGCAGATGTCTACGTATCGTAGAAATAGAGTTCTTATGATTTTTAAAACGCGATATCGCATCTCATTTCTATGTTTCATGGTAAGATATAATATGATTTGCGAAGTGTCATGTATTCCTCGTCTACACTTCAAATAAATGTAAATGCGACACTTCCTTGCAAGGAAATAGCGTTTGCAGATGTCTATGTATCGTAGCAATAGATTTCTAATGCTTCTTAAAACGCGATTTCGCATCTCATTTCTATGTTTCATGGTAAGATATAATATGATTTGCGAAGTGTCATGCATTCCTCGTCTTCGAATCAAATGAATGTAAATGCGACACTTCCTTGCAAGGAAATAGCGTTTGCAGATGTCTATGTATCGTAGCAATAGATTTCTAATGCTTCTTAAAACGCGATTTCGCAACTCACTTCTATGTTTCATGGTAAGATATAATATGATTTGCGAAGTGTCATGTATTTCTCGTCTACACTTCAAATGAATGTAAATGGCACACTTCCCTGATAGGAAATAGCGTCTGCAGATGTCCAGGTATCGTAGCAATAGAGTTCTTATGATTCTTAAAACGCGATATCGCATCTCATTTCTATGTTTCATGGTAAGATATAAAATGATTTCCGAAGTGTTATGTATTCCTCGTCTACACTTCAAATGAATGTAAATGCGACACTTCCTTGCAAGGAAATAGCGTTTGCAGATGTCTACGTATCGTAGCAATAGAGTTCTTATGATTTTTAAAACGCGATATCGCATCTCATTTCTATGTTTCATGGTACGATATAATATCATTTGCGAAGTGTCATGTATTCCTCGTCTACACTTCAAATGAATGTAAATGCGACACTTCCTTGCAAGGAATTAGCGTTTGCAGATGTCTACGTATCGTAGCAATAGATTTCTTATGATTCTTAAAACGCGATATCGCATCTCATTTCTATGTTTCATGGTAAGATATAATATTCATTGCGAAGTGTTATGCATACCTCGTCTACGATTGAAATGAATGTAAATGCGACACTTCCTTGCAAGGAAATAGCGTTTGCAGATGTCTACGTATCGTAGCAATAGAGTTCAAATGCTTCTTAACACGCGATAACGCATCTCATTTCTATGTTTGATGGTAAGATATAATATGATTTGCGAAGTGTTATGTATTCCTCGTCTGCACTTCAAATGAATGTAAATGCGACACTTCCTTGCAAGGAAATAGCGTTTGCAGATGTCTACGTATCGAAGCAATAGATTTCAAATGCTTCCTAAAACGAGATATTGCATCTCATATCTATGTTTCATGATAAGATATAATATTCATTGCGAAGTGTTATGCATTCCTCGTCTACGATTCAAATGAATGTAAATGCGACACTTCCTTGCAAGGAAATAGCGTTTGCAGATGTCTACGTATCGTAGCAATAGAGTTCTTATGATTTTTAAAACGCGATATCGCATCTCATTTCTATGCTTCATGGTAAGATATAATATGATTTGCGAAGTGTTATGTATTCCTCGTCTACACATCAAATGAATGTAAATGCGACATTTCCTTGCAAGGAAATAGCGTTTGCAGATGTCTACGTATCGTAGCAATAGAGTTCTTATGAATCTTAAAACGCGATATCGCATCTCATTTCTATGTTTCATGGTAAGGTATAATATGATTTGCGAAGTGTTATGTATCCGTCGTCTACACTTCAAATAAATGTAAATGCGACACTTCCTCGCTAGGGAATAGCGTTTGCAGATGTCTACGTATCGTAGCAATAGATTTCTAATGATTCTTAAAACGCGATATCGCATCTCATTTCTATGTTTCATGGTAAGGTATAATATGATTTGCGAAGTGTTATGAATTCCTCGTCTACACTTCAAATGAATGTAAATGCGACACTTCCTTGCTAGGAAATAGCATCTGCAGATGTCTAGGTATCGTAGCAATAGAGTTCTAATGCTTCTTAAAACGCGATATCGCATCTCATTTCTATGTTTCATGGTAAGATATAATATGATTTGCGAAGTGTTATGTATTCCTCGTCTACACTTCAAATGAATGTAAATGCGACACTTCCTTGCAAGGAAATAGCGTTTGCAATTGTCTACCTATCGTAGCAATAGTTTTCTAATGGTTCATAAACGCGATATCGCATCTCATTTCTATGTTTCATGGTAAGATATAATATGATTCGCGAAGTGTCATGTATTTCTCGTCTACACTTCAAATGAATGTAAATGCCACACTTCCCTGATAGGAAATAGCGTCTGCAGATGTCCAGGTATCGTAGCAATAGAGTTCTTATGATTCTTAAAACGCGATATCGCATCTCATTTCTATGTTTCATGGTAAGATATAAAATGAATTCCGAAGTGTTATGTATTCCTCGTCTACATTTTCAAATGAATGTAAATGCGACACTTCCTTGCAAGGAAATAGCGTTTGCAAACGTCTACCTATCGTAGCAATAGAGTTCTAATGCTTCTTATAACGCGATATCGCATCTCATTTCTGTATTTCATGGTAAGATATAATTTGAATTGCGAAGTGTCATGTATTCCTCATCTATACTTCAAATGAATGTAAATGCGACACTTCCTTGCAAGGAAATAGCGTTTGCAGATGTCTATGTATCGTAGCAATAGATTTCTAATGCTTCTTAAAACGCGATTTCGCATCTCATTTCTATGTTTCATGGTAAGATATAATATGATTTGCGAAGTGTCATGTATTCCTCGTCTACACTTCAAATGAATGTAAATGCGACACTTCCTTGCAAGGAATTAGCGTTTGCAGATGTCTACGTATCGTAGCAATAGAGTTCTTATGATTTTTAAAACGCGATATCGCATCTCATTTCTATGTTTCATGGTAAGTTATAATATGGTTTGCGAAGTGTTATGTATTCCTCGTCTACACTTCAAATGAATGTAAATGCGACACTTCCTTGCAAGGAAATAGCGTTTGCAGATGTCTACGTATCGAAGCAATAGAGTTCAAATGCTTCTTAAAACGAGATATTGCATCTCATATCTATGTTTCATGATAAGATATAATATTCATTGCTAAGTGTTATGCATTCCTCGTCTACGATTCATATGAATGTAAATGCGACACTTCCTTGCAAGGAAATAGCGTTTGCAGATGTCTACGTATCGTAGCAATAGAGTTCTTATGATTCTTAAAACGCGATATCGCATCTCATTTCTATGTTTCGTGGTAAGATATAATATGATTTGCGAAGTGTTATGTATTCCTCGTCTACACTTCAAATCAATGTAAATGCGACACTTCCTTGCAAGGAAATAGCGTTTGCATATGTCTACGTATCGTAGCAATAGTGTTCTTATGATTCTTAAAACGCGATATCGCATCTCATTTCTATGTTTCATGGTAAGGTATAATATGATTTGCGAAGTGTTATCTATTCCTCGTCTACACTTCAAATGAATGTAAATGCGACACTTCCTTGCAAGGAAATAGCGTTTGCAGATGTCTATGTATCGTAGCAATAGATTTCTAATGCTTCTTAAAACGTGATATCGCATCTCATTTCTATGTTTCATGGTAAGATATAATATGATTTGCGAAGTGTTATGTATTCCTCGTCTACACTTCAAATGAATGTAAATGCGACACTTCCTTTGCAAGGAAATAGCGTTTGCAGATGTCTACGTATCGTAGCAATAGATTTCTTATGATTCTTAAAACGCGATATCGCATCTCATTTCTATGTTTCATGGTAAGATATAATATTCATTGCGAAGTGTTATGCATACCTCGTCTACGATTGAAATGAATGTAAATGCGACACTTCCTTGCAAGGAAATAGCGTTTGCAGATGTCTACGTATCGTAGCAATAGAGTTCTTATGATTCTTAAAACGCGATATCGCATCTCATTTCTATATTTAATGGTAAGATATAATATGATTTGCGAAGTGTTATGTATTCCTCGTCTACACTTCAAATGAATGTAAATGCGACACTTCCTTGCAAGGAAATAGCGTTTGCAGATGTCTACGTATCGTAGCAATAGATTTCTTATGATTCTTAAAACGCGATATCGCATCTCATTTCTATGTTTCATGGTAAGATATAATATTCATTGCGAAGTGTTATGCATACCTCGTCTACGATTGAAATGAATGTAAATGCGACACTTCCTTGCAAGGAAATAGCGTTTGCAGATGTCTACGTATCGTAGCAATAGAGTTCTTATGATTCTTAAAACGCGATATCGCATCTCATTTCTATATTTAATGGTAAGATATAATATGATTTGCGAAGTGTTATGTATTCCTCGTCTACACTTCAAATGAATGTAAATGCGACACTTCCTTGCAAGGAAATAGCGTTTGCAGATGTCTACGTATCGTAGCAATAGATTTCTTATGATTCTTAAAACGCGATATCGCATCTCATTTCTATGTTTCATGGTAAGATATAATATTCATTGCGAAGTGTTATGCATACCTCGTCTACGATTGAAATGAATGTAAATGCGACACTTCCTTGCAAGGAAATAGCGTTTGCAGATGTCTACGTATCGTAGCAATAGAGTTCAAATGCTTCTTAACACGCGATAACGCATCTCATTTCTATGTTTGATGGTAAGATATAATATGATTTGCGAAGTGTTATGTATTCCTCGTCTGCACTTCAAATGAATGTAAATGCGACACTTCCTTGCAAGGAAATAGCGTTTGCAGATGTCTACGTATCGAAGCAATAGATTTCAAATGCTTCCTAAAACGAGATATTGCATCTCATATCTATGTTTCATGATAAGATATAATATTCATTGCGAAGTGTTATGCATTCCTCGTCTACGATTCAAATGAATGTAAATGCGACACTTCCTTGCAAGGAAATAGCGTTTGCGAATGTCTACCTATCATAGCAATAGTGTTCTAATGCTTCTTAAAACGCGATATCGCATCTCATCTCTATGTTTCATGGTAAGATATAATATGATTTGCGAAGTGTTATGTATTCCTCGTCTACACTTCAAATGAATGTAAATGCGACACTTCCTTGCAAGGAAATAGCGATTGCAGATGTCTACGAATCGAAGCAATAGAGTTCAAATGCTTCTTAAAACGCGATATCGCATCTCATTTCTATGTTTCATGGTAAGATATAATATGATTTGCGAAGTGTTATGTATTCTTCGTCTACACTTCAAATGAATGTAAATGCGACACTTCCTTGCAAGGAAATAGCGTTTGCAGATGTCTACGAATCGTAGCAATAGAGTTCTTATGATTCTTAATACGCGATATCGCATCTCATTTCTATGTTTCATGGTAAGACATAATATGATTTGCGAAGTGTTATGTATTCCTCGTCTACACTTCAAATGAATGTAAATGCGACACTTCCTTGCAAGGAAATAGCGTTTGCAAACGTCTACCTATCGTAGCAATGGAGTTCTAATGCTTCTTAAAACGAGATATCGCATCTCATTTCTATGTTTCATGTTAAGATATAATATGATTTGCGAAGTGTCATGTATTCCTCGTCTACACTTCAAATGAATGTAAATGCGACACTTCCTTGCAAGGAAATAGCGTTTGCAGATGTCTACGTATCGAAGCAATAGAGTTCAAATGCTTCTTAAAACGAGATATTGCATCTGATATCTATGTTTCATGATAAGATATAATATTCATTGCGAAGTGTTATGCATTCCTCGTCAACGATTCAAATGAATGTAAATGCGACACTTCCATGCAAGGAAATAGCGTTTGCAGATGTCTACGTATCGTAGCAATAGAGTTCTAATGCTTCTTAAAACGCGATATCGCATTTCATTTCTATGTTTCATGGTAAGATATAATATGATTTGCGAAGTGTTATGTATTCCTCGTCTACACTTCAAATGAATGTAAATGCGACACTTCCTTGCTAGGAAATAGCGTCTGCAGATGTCTAGGTATCGTAGCATAGAGTTCTAATGCTTCTTAAAACGCGATATCGCATCTCATTTCTATGTTTCATGTTAAGATATAATATGATTTGCGAAGTGTCATGTATTCCTCGTCTACACTTCAAATGAATGTAAATGCGACACTTCCTTTGAAGGAAATAGCGTTTGCAGATGTCTACGTATCGAAGCAATAGAGTTCAAATGCTTCTTAAAACGAGATATTGCATCTCATATCTATGTTTCATGATAAGATATAATATTCATTGCGAAGTGTTATGCATTCCTCGTCTACACTTCAAATGAATGTGAATGCGACACTTCCTCGCTAGGAAATAGCGCTTGCAGATGTCTACGTATCGTAGCAATAGATTTCTAATGCTTCTTAAAGCGCGATATCGCATCTCATTTCTATGTTTCGTGGTAAGATATAATATAATTTGCGAAGTGTTATGTATTCCTCGTCTACACTTCAAATGAATGTAAATGCGACACTTCCTTGCTAGGAAATAGCGTTTGCAAACGTCTGCCTATCGTAGCAATAGAGTTCTAATGCTTCGTAAAACGCGATATCGCATCTCATTTCTATGTTTCATGGTAAGATATAATATGATTTGCGAAGTGTCATGTATTCCTCGTCTACACTTCAAGTGAATGTAAATGCGACACTTCCTTGCAAGGAAATAGCGTTTGCAGATGTCTATGTATCGTAGCAATAGATTTCTAATGCTTCTTAAAACGCGATTTCGCAACTCACTTCTATGTTTCATGGTAAGATATAATATGATTTGCGAAGTGTCATGTATTTCTCGTCTACACTTCAAATGAATGTAAATGGCACACTTCCCTGATAGGAAATAGCGTCTGCAGATGTCCAGGTATCGTAGCAATAGAGTTCTTATGATTCTTAAAACGCGATATCGCATCTCATTTCTATGTTTCATGGTAAGATATAAAATGATTTCCGAAGTGTTATGTATTCCTCGTCTACACTTCAAATGAATGTAAATGCGACACTTCCTTGCAAGGAAATAGCGTTTGCAGATGTCTACGTATCGTAGCAATAGAGTTCTTATGATTTTTAAAACGCGATATCGCATCTCATTTCTATGTTTCATGGTACGATATAATATCATTTGCGAAGTGTCATGTATTCCTCGTCTACACTTCAAATGAATGTAAATGCGACACTTCCTTGCAAGGAAATAGCGTTTGCAAACGTCTACCTACCGCAGCAATAGAGTTCTAATGCTTCTTAAAACGCGATATCGCATCTCATTTCTATATTTCATGGTAAGATATAATTTGATTTGCGAAGTGTCATGTATTCCTCGTCTACACTTCAAATGAATGTAAATGCGACACTTCCTTGCAAAGAAATAGCGTTTGCAGATGTCTATGTATCGTAGCAATAGATTTCTAATGCTTCTTAAAACGCGATTTCGCATCTCATTTCTATATTTCATGGTAAGATATAATTTGATTTGCGAAGTGTCATGTATTCCTCGTCTACACTTCAAATGAATGTAAATGCGACACTTCCTTGCAAGGAAATAGCGTTTGCAGATGTCTATGTATCGTAGCAATAGATTTCTAATGCTTCTTAAAACGCGATTTCGCAACTCATTTCTATGTTTCATGGTAAGGTATAATATGATTTGCGAAGTGTCATGTATTCCTCGTCTACACTTCAAATGAATGTAAATGCGACACTTCCTTGCAAGGAATTAGCGTTTGCAGATGTCTACGTATCGTAGCAATAGATTTCTTATGATTCTTAAAACGCGATATCGCATCTCATTTCTATGTTTCATGGTAAGATATAATATTCATTGCGAAGTGTTATGCATACCTCGTCTACGATTGAAATGAATGTAAATGCGACACTTCCTTGCAAGGAAATAGCGTTTGCAGATGTCTACGTATCGTAGCAATAGAGTTCAAATGCTTCTTAACACGCGATAACGCATCTCATTTCTATGTTTGATGGTAAGATATAATATGATTTGCGAAGTGTTATGTATTCCTCGTCTGCACTTCAAATGAATGTAAATGCGACACTTCCTTGCAAGGAAATAGCGTTTGCAGATGTCTACGTATCGAAGCAATAGATTTCAAATGCTTCCTAAAACGAGATATTGCATCTCATATCTATGTTTCATGATAAGATATAATATTCATTGCGAAGTGTTATGCATTCCTCGTCTACGATTCAAATGAATGTAAATGCGACACTTCCTTGCAAGGAAATAGCGTTTGCAGATGTCTACGTATCGTAGCAATAGAGTTCTTATGATTTTTAAAACGCGATATCGCATCTCATTTCTATGCTTCATGGCACGATATAATATGATTTGCGAAGTGTTATGTATTCCTCGTCTACACTTCAAATGAATGTAAATGCGACACTTACTTGCAAGGAAATAGCGTTTGCAAACGTCTACCTACCGCAGCAATAGAGTTCTTATGATTCTTAAAACGCGATATCGCATCTCATTTCTATATTTCATGGTAAGATATAATATGATTTGCGAAGTGTTATGTATTCCTCGTCTACACTTCAAATGAATGTAAATGCGACACTTCCATGCAAGGAAATAGCGTTTGTAGATGTCTACGTATCGTAGCAATAGAGTTCTTATGAATATTAAAACGCGATATCGCATCACATTCCTATGTTCCATGGTAAGGTACAATATGATTTGCGAAGTGTTATGAATTCCTCGTCTACACTTCAAATGAATGTAAATGCGACACTTCCTTGCAAGGAAATAGCGTTTGCAGATGTCTACGTATCGTAGCAATAGAGTTCTTATGATTTTTAAAACGCGATATCGCATCTCATTTCTATGTTTCATGGTAAGATATAATATGATTTGCGAAGTGTCATGTATTCCTCGTCTACACTTCAAATAAATGTAAATGCGACACTTCCTTGCAAGGAAATAGCGTTTGCAGATGTCTATGTATCGTAGCAATAGATTTCTAATGCTTCTTAAAACGCGATTTCGCATCTCATTTCTATGTTTCATGGTAAGATATAATATGATTTGCGAAGTGTCATGCATTCCTCGTCTTCGAATCAAATGAATGTAAATGCGACACTTCCTTGCAAGGAAATAGCGTTTGCAATTGTCTACCTATCGTAGCAATAGTTTTCTAATGGTTCTTAAAACGCGATATCGCATCTCATTTCTATGTTTCATGGTAAGATATAATATGATTCGCGAAGTGTCATGTATTTCTCGTCTACACTTCAAATGAATGTAAATGCCACACTTCCCTGATAGGAAATAGCGTCTGCAGATGTCCAGGTATCGTAGCAATAGAGTTCTTATGATTCTTAAAACGCGATATCGCATCTCATTTCTATGTTTCATGGTAAGATATAAAATGAATTCCGAAGTGTTATGTATTCCTCGTCTACATTTTCAAATGAATGTAAATGCGACACTTCCTTGCAAGGAAATAGCGTTTGCAAACGTCTACCTATCGTAGCAATAGAGTTCTAATGCTTCTTATAACGCGATATCGCATCTCATTTCTGTATTTCATGGTAAGATATAATTTGAATTGCGAAGTGTCATGTATTCCTCATCTATACTTCAAATGAATGTAAATGCGACACTTCCTTGCAAGGAAATAGCGTTTGCAGATGTCTATGTATCGTAGCAATAGATTTCTAATGCTTCTTAAAACGCGATTTCGCATCTCATTTCTATGTTTCATGGTAAGATATAATATGATTTGCGAAGTGTCATGTATTCCTCGTCTACACTTCAAATGAATGTAAATGCGACACTTCCTTGCAAGGAATTAGCGTTTGCAGATGTCTACGTATCGTAGCAATAGAGTTCTTATGATTTTTAAAACGCGATATCGCATCTCATTTCTATGTTTCATGGTAAGTTATAATATGGTTTGCGAAGTGTTATGTATTCCTCGTCTACACTTCAAATGAATGTAAATGCGACACTTCCTTGCAAGGAAATAGCGTTTGCAGATGTCTACGTATCGAAGCAATAGAGTTCAAATGCTTCTTAAAACGAGATATTGCATCTCATATCTATGTTTCATGATAAGATATAATATTCATTGCTAAGTGTTATGCATTCCTCGTCTACGATTCATATGAATGTAAATGCGACACTTCCTTGCAAGGAAATAGCGTTTGCAGATGTCTACGTATCGTAGCAATAGAGTTCTTATGATTCTTAAAACGCGATATCGCATCTCATTTCTATGTTTCGTGGTAAGATATAATATGATTTGCGAAGTGTTATGTATTCCTCGTCTACACTTCAAATCAATGTAAATGCGACACTTCCTTGCAAGGAAATAGCGTTTGCATATGTCTACGTATCGTAGCAATAGTGTTCTTATGATTCTTAAAACGCGATATCGCATCTCATTTCTATGTTTCATGGTAAGGTATAATATGATTTGCGAAGTGTTATCTATTCCTCGTCTACACTTCAAATGAATGTAAATGCGACACTTCCTTGCAAGGAAATAGCGTTTGCAGATGTCTATGTATCGTAGCAATAGATTTCTAATGCTTCTTAAAACGTGATATCGCATCTCATTTCTATGTTTCATGGTAAGATATAATATGATTTGCGAAGTGTTATGTATTCCTCGTCTACACTTCAAATGAATGTAAATGCGACACTTCCTTTGCAAGGAAATAGCGTTTGCAGATGTCTACGTATCGTAGCAATAGATTTCTTATGATTCTTAAAACGCGATATCGCATCTCATTTCTATGTTTCATGGTAAGATATAATATTCATTGCGAAGTGTTATGCATACCTCGTCTACGATTGAAATGAATGTAAATGCGACACTTCCTTGCAAGGAAATAGCGTTTGCAGATGTCTACGTATCGTAGCAATAGAGTTCTTATGATTCTTAAAACGCGATATCGCATCTCATTTCTATATTTAATGGTAAGATATAATATGATTTGCGAAGTGTTATGTATTCCTCGTCTACACTTCAAATGAATGTAAATGCGACACTTCCTTGCAAGGAAATAGCGTTTGCAGATGTCTACGTATCGTAGCAATAGATTTCTTATGATTCTTAAAACGCGATATCGCATCTCATTTCTATGTTTCATGGTAAGATATAATATTCATTGCGAAGTGTTATGCATACCTCGTCTACGATTGAAATGAATGTAAATGCGACACTTCCTTGCAAGGAAATAGCGTTTGCAGATGTCTACGTATCGTAGCAATAGAGTTCAAATGCTTCTTAACACGCGATAACGCATCTCATTTCTATGTTTGATGGTAAGATATAATATGATTTGCGAAGTGTTATGTATTCCTCGTCTGCACTTCAAATGAATGTAAATGCGACACTTCCTTGCAAGGAAATAGCGTTTGCAGATGTCTACGTATCGAAGCAATAGATTTCAAATGCTTCCTAAAACGAGATATTGCATCTCATATCTATGTTTCATGATAAGATATAATATTCATTGCGAAGTGTTATGCATTCCTCGTCTACGATTCAAATGAATGTAAATGCGACACTTCCTTGCAAGGAAATAGCGTTTGCGAATGTCTACCTATCATAGCAATAGTGTTCTAATGCTTCTTAAAACGCGATATCGCATCTCATCTCTATGTTTCATGGTAAGATATAATATGATTTGCGAAGTGTTATGTATTCCTCGTCTACACTTCAAATGAATGTAAATGCGACACTTCCTTGCAAGGAAATAGCGATTGCAGATGTCTACGAATCGAAGCAATAGAGTTCAAATGCTTCTTAAAACGCGATACCGCATCTCATTTCTATGTTTCATGGTAAGATATATTATGACTTGCGAAGTGTTATGTATTCCTCGTCTACACTTCAAATGAATGTAAATGCGACACTTCCTTGCAAGGAAATAGCGTTTACAGATGTCTACGTATCGTAGCAATAGAGTTCTTATGATTCTTAAAACGCGATATCACATCTCGTTTCTATGTTTCCTGGTAAGATATAATGTGATTTGCGAAGTGTTATGTATTCCTCGTCTACACTTCAAATGAATGTGAATGCGACACTTCCTTGCAAGGAAATAGCGTTTGCGAATGTCTACCTATCGTAGCAATAGTGTTCTAATGCTTCTTAAAACGCGATATCGCATCTCATCTCTATGTTTCATGGTAAGATATAATACGATTTGCGAAGTGTTATGTATTCCTCGTCTACACTTCAAATGAATGTAAATGCGACACTTCCTTGCAAGGAAATAGCGTTTGCAGATGTCTACGTATCGAAGCAATAGGGTTCAAATGCTTCTTAAAATGCGATATCGCATCTCATTTCTATGTTTCATGGTAAGATATATTATGATTTGCGAAGTGTTATGTATTCTTCGTCTACACTTCAAATGAATGTGAATGCGAAACTTCCTCGCTAGGAAATAGCGTTTGCAGACGTCTACGTATCGTAGCAATAGATTTCTAATGCTTCTTAAAATGCGATATCGCATCTCATTTCTATGTTTCATGGTAAGATATAATATGAATTGCGAAGTGTCATGTATACCTCGTCTACACTTCAAATGAACGTAAATGCGACACTTCCTTGCAAGGAAATAGCGTTTGCGAATGTCTATCTATCGTAGCAATAGTGTTCTAATGCTGCTTAAAACGCGATATCGCATCTCATTTCTATGTTTCATGGTAAGATATAATATGATTTGCGAAGTGTTATGCATTCCTCGTCTACGATTCAAATGAATGTAAATGCGACACTTCCTTGCAAGGAAATAGCGTTTGCAGATGTCTACGTATCGTAGCAATAGATTTCTTATGATTCTTAAAACGCGACATCACATCTCATTTCTATGTTTCATGGTAAGATATAATATGATTTGCGAAGTGTCATGTATTCCTCGCCTACACTTCAAATGAATGTAAATGCGACAGTTCCTTGGTAGGAAATAGCGTTTGCAGATGTCTAGCTATCGTAGCAATAGAGTTCTAATGCTTCTTAAAACGCGATATCGAATCTCATTTCTATGTTTCATGGTAAGATATAATATGATTTGCGAAGTGTTATGTATTCCTCGTCTACACTTCAAATGAATGTAAATGCGACACTTCCTTGCAAGGAAATAGCGTTTGCAGATGTCTACGTATCGAAGCAATAGATTTCAAATGCTTCTTAAAACGAGATATTGCATCTCATATCTATGTTTCATGATAAGATATAATATTCATTGCGAAGTGTTATGCATTCCTCGTCTACGATTCAAATGAATGTAAATGCGACACTTCCTTGCAAGGAAATAGCGTTTGCGAATGTCTACCTGTCATAGCAATAGTGTTCTAATGCTTCTTAAAACGCGATATCGCATCTCATCTCTATGTTTCATGGTAAGATATAATATGATTTGCGAAGTGTTATGTATTCCTCGTCTACACTTCAAATGAATGTAAATGCGACACTTCCTTGCAAGGAAATAGCGATTGCAGATGTCTACGAATCGAAGCAATAGAGTTCAAATGCTTCTTAAAACGCGATATCGCATCTCATTTCTATGTTTCATGGTAAGATATATTATGACTTGCGAAGTGTTATGTATTCCTCGTCTACACTTCAAATGAATGTAAATGCGACACTTCCTTGCAAGGAAATAGCGTTTACAGTTGTCTACGTATCGTAGCAATAGTGTTCTTATGATTCTTAAAACGCGATATCACATCTCATTTCTATGTTTCCTGGTAAGATATAATGTGATTTGCGAAGTGTTATGTATTCCTCGTCTACACTTCAAATGAATGTGAATGCGACACTTCCTTGCAAGGAAATAGCGTTTGCGAATGTCTACCTATCGTAGCAATAGTGTTCTAATGCTTCTTAAAACGCGATATCGCATCTCATCTCTATGTTTCATGGTAAGATATAATATGATTTGCGAAGTGTTATGCATTCCTCGTCTACGATTCAAATGAATGTAAATGCGACACTTCCTTGCAAGGAAATAGCGTTTGCAGATGTCTACGTATCGTAGCAATAGATTTCTTATGATTCTTAAAACGTGACATCACATCTCATTTCTATGTTTCATGGTAAGATATAATATGATTAGCGAAGTGTTATGTATTCCTCGTCTACACTTCAAATGAATGTGAATGCGACACTTCCTTGCAAGGAAATAGCGTTTGCAAACATCTACCTACCGTAGCAATAGAGTTCTAATGCTTCTTAAAACTCGATATCGCATCTGATTTCTATATTTCATGGTAAGGTATAATATGATTTGCGAAGTGTTATGTATTCCTCGTCTACACTTCAAATGAATGTAAATGCGACACTTCCTTGTAAGGAAATAGCGTTTGCAGATGTCTACCTATCGTAGCAATAGAGTTCTAATGCTTCTTAAAACGCGATATCGCATCTCATTTCTATGTTTCATGGTAAGATATAATATGATTTGCGAAGTGTTATGTATTCCTCGTCTACACTTCAAATGAATGTAAATGCGACACTTCCTTGCAAGGCAATAGCGTTTGCAGATGTCTACGTATCGTAGCAATAGAGTTCTTATGATTCTTAAAACGCGATATCGCATCTCATTTCTATGTTTCATGGTAAGGTATAATATGATTTGCGAAGTGTTATGTATTCCTCGTCCACACTTCAAATGAATGTTAATGCGACACTTCCTTGTGAGGGAATAGCGTTTGCAGATGTCTACCTATCGCAGCAATAGATTTGTAATGCTTCTTAAAACGCGATATCGCATCTCATTTCTATGTTTCATGGTAAGATATAATATGATTTGCGAAGTGTCATGTATTCCTCGTCTACACTTCAAGTGAATGTAAATGCGACACTTACTTGCAAGGAATTAGCGATGCAGATGTCTAGGTATCGTAGCAATAGAGTTCTAATGCTTCTTAAAACGCGATATCGCATCTCATTTCTATGTTTCATGGTAAGATATAATACGATTTGCGAAGTGTTATGTATTCCTCGTCTACACTTCAAATGAATGTAAATGCGACACTTCCTTGCAAGGAAAAACCGTTTGCAGATGTATACGTATCGTAGCAATAGAGTTCTTATGATTCTTAAAACGCGATATCGCATCTCATCTCTATGTTTCATGGTAAGATATATTATGATTTGCGAAGTGTTATGTATTCCTCGTCAACACTTCAAATGAATGTAAATGCGACACTTCCTTGCAAGGAAATAGCGTTTGCAGATGTCTACGTAACGTAGCAATAGAGTTCAAATGCTTCTTAAAACGCGATATCGCATCTCATCTCTATGTTTCATGGTAAGATATAATATGATTTGCGAAGTGTTATGTATTCCTCGTCTACACTTCAAATGAATGTAAATGCGACACTTCCTTGCAAGGAAATAGCGTTTGCAGATGTCTACGAATCGAAGCAATAGAGTTCAAATGCTTCTTAAAACGCGATATCGCATCTCATTTCTATGTTTCATGGTAAGATATATTATGATTTGCGAAGTGTTATGTATTCCTCGTCTACACTTCAAATGAATGTAAATGCGACACTTCCTTGCAAGGAAATAGCGTTTACAGATGTCTACGTATCGTAGCAATAGAGTTCTCATGATTCTTAAAACGCGATATCACATCTCATTTCTATGTTTCATGGTAAGATATAATGTGATTTGCGAAGTGTTATGTATTCCTCGCCTACACTTCAAATGAATGTAAATGCGACACTTACTTGCAAGGAAATAGCGTTTGCAGATGTCTACGTATCGTAGCAATAGAGTTCTTTTGATTCTTAAAACGCGATATCGCATCTCATTTCTATGTTTCATGGTAAGATATAATATGATTTGCGAAGTGTTATGTATTCCTCGTCTACACTTCAAATGAATGTGAATGCGAAACTTCCTCGCTAGGAAATAGCGTTTGCAGATGTCTACGTATCGAAGCTATAGATTTCTAATGCTTCTTAAAACGCGATATCGCATCTCATTTCTATGTTTCATGGTAAGATATAATATGAATTGCGAAGTGTCATGTATACCTCGTCTACACTTCAAATGAATGTAAATGCGACACTTCCTTGCAAGGAAATAGCGTTTGCAAATGTCTATCTATCGTAGCAATAGTGTTCTACTGCTGCTTAAAACGCGATATCGCATCTCATTTCTATGTTTCATGGTAAGATATAATATGATTTGCGAAGTGTTATGCATTCCTCGTCTACGATTCAAATGAATGTAAATGCGACACTTCCTTGCAAGGAAATAGCGTTTGCAGATGTCTACGTATCGTAGCAATAGATTTCTTATGATTCTTAAAACGCGATATCACATCTCATTTCTATGTTTCATGGTAAGATATAGTATGATTAGCGAAGTGTTATGTATTCCTCGTCTACACTTCAAATGAATGTAAATGCGACACTTCCTTGCAAGGAAATAGCGTTTGCAAACGTCTACCTATCGTAGCAATAGAGTTCTAATGCTTCTTAAAACGCGATATCGCATCTCATTTCTATATTTCATGGTAAGATATAATTTGATTTGCGAAGTGTCATGTATTCCTCGTCTATACTTCAAATGAATGTAAATGCGACACTTCCTTGTAAGGGAATAGCGTTTGCAGATGTCTACCTATCGCAGCAATAGATTTGTAATGCTTCTTAAAACGCGATATCGCATCTCATTTCTATGTTTCATGGTAAGATATAATATGATTTGCGAAGTGTCATGTATTCCTCGTCTACACTTCAAGTGAATGTAAATGCGACACTTACTTGCAAGGAATTAGCGATGCAGATGTCTAGGTATCGTAGCAATAGAGTTCTAATGCTTCTTAAAACGCGATATCGCATCTCATTTCTATGTTTCATGGTAAGATATAATATGATTTGCGAAGTGTTATGTATTCCTCGCCTACACTTCAAATGAATGTAAATGCGACACTTACTTGCAAGGAAATAGCGTTTGCAGATGTATACGTATCGTAGCAATGGAGTTCTTATGATTCTTAAAACGCGATATCGCATCTCATTTCTATGTTTCATGGTAAGGTATAATATGATTTGCGAAGTGTTACGTATTCCTCGTCTGCACTTCAAATGAATGTAAATGCGACACTTCCTTGTAAGGAAATAGCGTTTGCAGATGTCAACCTATCGTAGCAATAGAGTTCTAATGCTTCTTAAAACGCGATATCTCATCTCATTTCTATGTTTCATGGTAAGATATAATATGATTTGCGAAGTGTCATGTATTCCTCGTCTACACTTCAAATGAATGTGAATGCGACACTTCCTTGCAAGGAAATAGCGTTTGCGAATGTCTACCTATCGTAGCAATAGTGTTCTAATGCTTCTTAAAACGCGGTATCGCATCTCATTTCTATGTTTCATGGTAAGGTATAATATGATTTGCGAAGTGTTATGTATTCCTCGTCTACACTTCAAATGAATGTTAATGCGACACTTCCTTGTAAGGGAATAGCGTTTGCAGATGTCTACCTATCGGAGCAATAGATTTGTAATGCTTCTTAAAACGCGATATCGCATCTCATTTCTATGTTTCATGGTAAGATATAATATGATTTGCGAAGTGTCATGTATTCCTCGTCTACACTTCAAGTGAATGTAAATGCGACACTTACTTGCAAGGATTTAGCGATGCAGATGTCTAGGTATCGTAGCAATAGAGTTCTAATGCTTCTTAAAACGCGATATCGCATCACATTTCTATGTTTCATGGTAAGATATAATATGATTTGCGAAGTGTTATGTATTCCTCGTCTACACTTCAAATGAATGTAAATGCGAAACTTCCTCGCTAGGAAATAGCGTCTGCAGATGTCTACGTATCGTAGCAATAGATTTCTAATGCTTCTTAAAACGCGATATCGCATCTCATTTCTATGTTTCATGGTAAGATATAATATGAATTGCGAAGTGTCATGTATACCTCGTCTACACTTCAAATGAATGTAAATGCGACAGTTCCTTGGTAGGAAATAGCGTTTGCAGATGTCTAGCTATCGTAGCAATAGAGTTCTTATGATTCTTAAAACGCGATATCGCATCTCATTTCTATGCTTCATGGTAAGGTATAATATGATTTGCGAAGTGTTATGTATTCCTCGTCTACACTTCAAATGAATGTTAATGCGACACTTCCTTGTAAGGGAATAACGTTTGCAGATGTCTACCTATCGCAGCAATAGATTTGTAATGCTTCTTAAAACGCGATATCGCATCTCATTTCTATGTTTCATGGTAAGATATAATATGATTTGCGAAATGTCATGTATTCCTCGTCTACACTTCAAGTGAATGTAAATGCGACACTTACTTGCAAGGAATTAGCGATGCAGATGTCTAGGTATCGTAGCAATAGAGTTCTAATGCTTCTTAAAACGCGATATCGCATCCCATTTCTATGTTTCATGGTAAGATATAATATGATTTGCGAAGTGTTATGTATTCCTCGTCTACACTTCAAATGAATGTAAATGCGACACTTCCTTGCAAGGAAATAGCGTTTGCGAATGTCTGCCTATCATAGCAATAGTGTTCTAATGCTTCTTAAAACGCGATATCGCATCTCATCTCTATGTTTCATGGTAAGATATAATATGATTTGCGAAGTGTTATGTATTCCTCGTCTACACTTCAAATGAATGTAAATGCGACACTTCCTTGCAAGGAGATAGCGTTTGCAGATGTCTACGAATCGAAGCAATAGAGTTCAAATGCTTCTTAAAACGCGATATCGCATCTCATTTCTATGTTTCATGGTAAGATATAATGTGATTTGCGAAGTGTTATGTATTCCTCGTCTACACTTCAAATGAATGTGAATGCGACACTTCCTTGCAAGGAAATAGCGTTTGCGAATGTCTACCTATCGTAGCAATAGTGTTCTAATGCTTCTTAAAACGCGATATCGCATCTCATCTCTATGTTTCATGGTAAGATATAATACGATTTGCGAAGTGTTATGTATTCCTCGTCTACACTTCAAATGAATGTAAATGCGACACTTCCTTGCAAGGAAATAGCGTTTGCAGATGTCTACGTATCGAAGCAATAGGGTTCAAATGCTTCTTAAAACGCGATATCGCATGTCACTTCTATGTTTCATGGTAAGATATATTATGATTTGCGAAGTGTTATGTATTCCTCGTCTACACTTCAAATGAATGTAAATGCGACACTTCCTTGCAAGGAGATAGCGTTTGCAGATGTCTACGAATCGAAGCAATAGAGTTCAAATGCTTCTTAAAACGCGATATCGCATCTCATTTCTATGTTTCATGGTAAGATATAATGTGATTTGCGAAGTGGTATGTATTCCTCGTCTACACTTCAAATGAATGTGAATGCGACACTTCCTTGCAAGGAAATAGCGTTTGCGAATGTCTACCTATCGTAGCAATAGTGTTCTAATGCTTCTTATAACGCGATATCGCATCTCATCTCTATGTTTCATGGTAAGATATAATATGATTCGCGAAGTGTCATGTATTCCTCGTCTACACTTCAAGTGAATGTAAATGCGACACTTCCTTGCAAGGAAATAGCGTTTGCAAACGTCTACCTACCGTAGCAATAGAGTTCTAGTGCTTCTTAAAACGCGATATCGCACCTGATTTCTATATTTCATGGTATGGTATAATATGATTTGCGAAGTGTTATGTATTCCTCGTCTACACTTCAAATGAATGTAAATGCGACACTTCCTTGTAAGGAAATAGCGTTTGCAGATGTCTACCTATCGTAGCAATAGAGTTCTAATGCTTCTTAAAACGCGATATCGCATCTCATTTCTATGTTTCATGGTAAGATATAATATGATTTGCGAAGTGTTATGTATTCCTCGTCTACACTTCAAATGAATGTAACAGCGACACTTCCTTGCAAGGCAATAGCGTTTGCAGATGTCTACGTATCGTAGCAATAGAGTTCTTATGATTCTTAAAACGCGATATCGCATCTCATTTCTATGTTTCATGGTAAGGTATAATATGATTTGCGAAGTGTTATGTATTCCTCGTCTACACTTCAAATGAATGTTAATGCGACACTTCCTTGTAAGGGAATAGCGTTTGCAGATGTCTACCTATCGCAGCAATAGATTTGTAATGCTTCTTAAAACGCGATATCGCATCTCATTTCTATGTTTCATGGTAAGATATAATATGATTTGCGAAGTGTCATGTATTCCTCGTCTACACTTCAAGTGAATGTAAATGCGACACTTACTTGCAAGGAATTAGCGATGCAGATGTCTAGGTATCGTAGCAATAGAGTTCTAATGCTTCTTAAAACGCGATATCGCATCTCATTTCTATGTTTCATGGTAAGATATAATATGATTTGCGAAGTGTTATGTATTCCTCGTCTACACTTCAAATGAATGTAAATGCGACACTTCCTTACAAGGAAATAGCGTTTGCAGATGTATACGTATCGTAGCAATGGAGTTCTTATGATTCTTAAAACGCGATATCGCATCTCATTTCTATGTTTCATGGTAAGGTATAATATGATTTGCGAAGTGTTATGTATTCCTCGTCGGCACTTCAAATGAATGTAAATGCGACACTTCCTTGTAAGGAAATAGCGTTTGCAGATGTCAACCTATCGTAGCAATAGAGTTCTAATGCTTCTTAAAACGCGATATCTCATCTCATTTCTATGTTTCATGGTAAGATATAATATGATTTGCGAAGTGTCATGTATTCCTCGTCTACACTTCAAGTGAATGTAAATGCGACACTTACTTGCAAGGATTTAGCGATGCAGATGTCTACCTATCGCAGCAATAGATTTGTAATGCTTCTTAAAACGCGATATCGCATCTCATTTCTATGTTTCATGGTAAGATATAATATGATTTGCGAAGTGTCATGTATTCCTCGTCTACACTTCAAGTGAATGTAAATGCGACACTTACTTGCAAGGATTTAGCGATGCAGATGTCTAGGTATCGTAGCAATAGAGTTCTAATGCTTCTTAAAACGCGATATCGCATCACATTTCTATGTTTCATGGTAAGATATAATATGATTTGCGAAGTGTTATGTATTCCTCGTCTACACTTCAAATGAATGTAAATGCGAAACTTCCTCGCTAGGAAATAGCGTTTGCAGATGTCTACGTATCGTAGCAATAGATTTCTAATGCTTCTTAAAACGCGATATCGCATCTCATTTCTATGTTTCATGGTAAGATATAATATGAATTGCGAAGTGTCATGTATACCTCGTCTACACTTCAAATGAATGTAAATGCGACAGTTCCTTGGTAGGAAATAGCGTTTGCAGATGTCTAGCTATCGTAGCAATAGAGTTCTTATGATTCTTAAAACGCGATATCGCATCTCATTTCTATGCTTCATGGTAAGGTATAATATGATTTGCGAAGTGTTATGTATTCCTCGTCTACACTTCAAATGAATGTTAATGCGACACTTCCTTGTAAGGGAATAGCGTTTGCAGATGTCTACCTATCGCAGCAATAGATTTGTAATGCTTCTTAAAACGCGATATCGCATCTCATTTCTATGTTTCATGGTAAGATATAATATGATTTGCGAAATGTCATGTATTCCTCGTCTACACTTCAAGTGAATGTAAATGCGACACTTACTTGCAAGGAATTAGCGATGCAGATGTCTAGGTATCGTAGCAATAGAGTTCTAATGCTTCTTAAAACGCGATATCGCATCCCATTTCTATGTTTCATGGTAAGATATAATATGATTTGCGAAGTGTTATGTATTCCTCGTCTACACTTCAAATGAATGTAAATGCGACACTTCCTTGCAAGGAAATAGCGTTTGCGAATGTCTGCCTATCATAGCAATAGTGTTCTAATGCTTCTTAAAACGCGATATCGCATCTCATCTCTATGTTTCATGGTAAGATATAATATGATTTGCGAAGTGTTATGTATTCCTCGTCTACACTTCAAATGAATGTAAATGCGACACTTCCTTGCAAGGAGATAGCGTTTGCAGATGTCTACGAATCGAAGCAATAGAGTTCAAATGCTTCTTAAAACGCGATATCGCATCTCATTTCTATGTTTCATGGTAAGATATAATGTGATTTGCGAAGTGTTATGTATTCCTCGTCTACACTTCAAATGAATGTGAATGCGACACTTCCTTGCAAGGAAATAGCGTTTGCGAATGTCTACCTATCGTAGCAATAGTGTTCTAATGCTTCTTAAAACGCGATATCGCATCTCATCTCTATGTTTCATGGTAAGATATAATACGATTTGCGAAGTGTTATGTATTCCTCGTCTACACTTCAAATGAATGTAAATGCGACACTTCCTTGCAAGGAAATAGCGTTTGCAGATGTCTACGTATCGAAGCAATAGGGTTCAAATGCTTCTTAAAACGCGATATCGCATCTCATTTCTATGTTTCATGGTAAGATATATTATGATTTGCGAAGTGTTATGTATTCCTCGTCTACACTTCAAATGAATGTAAATGCGACACTTCCTTGCAAGGAGATAGCGTTTGCAGATGTCTACGAATCGAAGCAATAGAGTTCAAATGCTTCTTAAAACGCGATATCGCATCTCATTTCTATGTTTCATGGTAAGATATAATGTGATTTGCGAAGTGGTATGTATTCCTCGTCTACACTTCAAATGAATGTGAATGCGACACTTCCTTGCAAGGAAATAGCGTTTGCGAATGTCTACCTATCGTAGCAATAGTGTTCTAATGCTTCTTAAAACGCGATATCGCATCTCATCTCTATGTTTCATGGTAAGATATAATATGATTCGCGAAGTGTCATGTATTCCTCGTCTACACTTCAAGTGAATGTAAATGCGACACTTCCTTGCAAGGAAATAGCGTTTGCAAACGTCTACCTACCGTAGCAATAGAGTTCTAATGCTTCTTAAAACGCGATATCGCACCTGATTTCTATATTTCATGGTATGGTATAATATGATTTGCGAAGTGTTATGTATTCCTCGTCTACACTTCAAATGAATGTAAACGCGACACTTCCTTGTAAGGAAATAGCGTTTGCAGATGTCTACCTATCGTAGCAATAGAGTTCTAATGCTTCTTAAAACGCGATATCGCATCTCATTTCTATGTTTCATGGTAAGATATAATATGATTTGCGAAGTGTCATGTATTCCTTGCCTAGACTTCAAATGAATGTAAATGCGACAGTTCCTTGGTAGGAAATAGCGTTTGCAGATGTCTAGCTATCGTAGCAATAGAGTTCTTATGATTCTTAAAACGCGATATCGCATCTCATTTCTATGTTTCATGGTAAGGTATAATATGATTTGCGAAGTGTTATGTATTCCTCGTCTACACTTCAAATGAATGTTAATGCGACACTTCCTTGCAAGGGAATAGCGTTTGCAGATGTCTACCTATCGCAGCAATAGATTTGTAATGCTTCTTAAAACGCGATATCGCATCTCATTTCTATGTTTCATGGTAAGATATAATATGATTTGCGAAGTGTCATGTATTCCTCGTCTACACTTCAAGTGAATGTAAATGCGACACTTACTTGCAAGGAATTAGCGATGCAGATGTCTAGGTATCGTAGCAATAGAGTTCTAATGCTTCTTAAAACGCAATATCGCATCTCATTTCTATGTTTCATGGTAAGATATAATATGATTTGCGAAGTGTTATGTATTCCTCGTCTACACTTCAAATGAATGTAAATGCGACACTTCCTTGCAAGGAAATAGCGTTTGCAGATGTCTACGTATCGTAGCAATAGAGTTCTTATGATTCTTAAAACGCGATATCGCATCTCATTTCTATGTTTCATGGTAAGATATAATATTCATTGCGAAGTGTTATGCATTCCTCGTCTACGATTGAAATGAATGTAAATGCGACACTTCCTTGCAAGGAAATAGCGTTTGCAGATGTCTACGTATCGTAGCAATAGAGTTCAAATGCTTCTTAAAACGCGATATCGCATCTCATTTCTATGTTTCATGGTAAGATATAATATGATTTGCGAAGTGTTATGTATTCCTCGTCTACACTTCAAATGAATGTAAATGCGACACTTCCCTGCAGGGAAATAGCGTTTACAGATGTCTACGTATCGTAGCAATAGAGTTCTTATGATTCTTAAAACGCGATATCACATCTCATTTCTATGTTTCATGGTAAGATATAATGTGATTTGCGAAGTGTTATGTATTCCTCGTCTACACTTCAAATGAATGTAAATGCGACACTTCCTTGCAAGGCAATAGCGTTTGCAGATGTCTACGTATCGTAGCAATAGAGTTCTTATGATTCTTAAAACGCGATATCGCATCTCATTTCTATGTTTCATGGTAAGGTATAATATGATTTGCTAAGTGTTATGTATTCCTCGTCTACACTTCAAATGAATGTTAATGCGACACTTCCTTGTAAGGGAATAGCGTTTGCAGATGTCTACCTATCGCAGCAATAGATTTGTAATGCTTCTTAAAACGCGATATCGCATCTCATTTCTATGTTTCATGGTAAGATATAATATGATTTGCGAAGTGTCATGTATTCCTCGTCTACACTTCAAGTGAATGTAAATGCGACACTTACTTGCAAGGAATTAGCGATGCAGATGTCTAGGTATCGTAGCAATAGAGTTCTAATGCTTCTTAAAACGCGATATCGCATCTCATTTCTATGTTTCATGGTAAGATATAATATGATTTGCGAAGTGTTATGTATTCCTCGTCTACACTTCAAATGAATGTGAATGCGAAACTTCCTCGCTAGGAAATAGCGTTTGCAGATGTCTACGTATCGTAGCAATAGATTTCTAATGCTTCTTAAAACGCGATATCGCATCTCATTTCTATGTTTCATGGTAAGATATAATATGAATTGCGAAGTGTCATGTATACCTCGTCTACACTTCAAATGAATGTAAATGCGACACTTCCTTGCAAGGAAATAGCGTTTGCGAATGTCTATCTATCGTAGCAATAGTGTTCTAATGCTGCTTAAAACGCGATATCGCATCTCATTTCTATGTTTCATGGTAAGATATAATATGATTTGCGAAGTGTTATGCATTCCTCGTCTACGATTCAAATGAATGTAAATGCGACACTTCCTTGCAAGGAAATAGCGTTTGCAGATGTCTACGTATCGTAGCAATAGTGTTCTAATGCTTCTTAAAACGCGATATCGCATCTCATTTCTATGTTTCATGGTAAGATATAATATGATTTGCGAAGTGTCATGTATTCCTCGTCTACACTTCAAATGAATGTAAATGCGACACTTCCTTGCAAGGAAATAGCGTTTGCAAACGTCTACCTACCGTAGCAATAGAGTTCTAATGCTTCTTAAAACGCGATATCGCATCTGATTTCTATATTTCATGGTATGGTATAATATGATTTGCGAAGTGTTATGTATTCCTCGTCTACACTTCAAATGAATGTAAATGCGACACTTCCTTGTAAGGAAATAGCGTTTGCATATGTCTACCTATCGTAGCAATAGAGTTCTAATGCTTCTTAAAACGCGATATCGCATCTCATTTCTATGTTTCTTGGTAAGATATAATATGATTTGCGAAGTGTCATGTATTCCTTGCCTACACTTCAAATGAATGTAAATGCGACAGTTCCTTGGTAGGAAATAGCGTTTGCAGATGTCTAGCTATCGTAGCAATAGAGTTCTTATGATTCTTAAAACGCGATATCGCATCTCATTTCTATGTTTCATGGTAAGGTATAATATGATTTGCGAAGTGTTATGTATTCCTCGTCTACACTTCAAATGAATGTTAATGCGACACTTCCTTGTAAGGGAATAGCGTTTGCAGATGTCTACCTATCGCAGCAATAGATTTGTAATGCTTCTTAAAACGCGATATCGCATCTCATTTCTATGTTTCATGGTAAGATATAATATGATTTGCGAAGTGTTATGCATTCCTCGTCTACGATTCAAATGAATGTAAATGCGACACTTCCTTGCAAGGAAATAGCGTTTGCAGATGTCTACTTATCGTAGCAATAGAGTTCTAATGCTTCTTAAAACGCGATATCGCATCACATTTCTATGTTTCATGGTAAGATATATTATGATTTGCGAAGTGTTATGTATTCCTCGTCTACACTTCAAATGAATGTGAATGCGAAACTTCCTCGCTAGGAAATAGCGTTTGCAGATGTCTACGTATCGTAGCAATAGATTTCTAATGCTTCTTAAAACGCGATATCGCATCTCATTTCTATGTTTCATGGTAAGATATAATATGAATTGCGAAGTGTCATGCATACCTCGTCTACACTTCAAATGAATGTAAATGCGACACTTCCTTGCAAGGAAATAGCGTTTGCGAATGTCTATCTATCGTAGCAATAGTGTTCTAATGCTGCTTAAAACGCGATATCGCATCTCATTTCTATGTTTCATGGTAAGATATAATATGATTTGCGAAGTGTTATGCATTCCTCGTCTACGATTCAAATGAATGTAAATGCGACACTTCCTTGCAAGGAAATAGCGTTTGCAGATGTCTACTTATCGTAGCAATAGAGTTCTAATGCTTCTGAAAACGCGATATCGCATCACATTTCTATGTTTCATGGTAAGATATAATATTCATTGCGATGTGTTATGCATTCCTCGTATACGATTGAAATGAATGTAAATGCGACACTTCCTTGCAAGGAAATAGCGTTTGCAGATGTCTACGTAGCGTAGCAATAGAGATCAAATGCTTCTTAAAACGCGATATCGCATCTCATTTCTATGTTTCATGGTAAGATATAATATGATTTGCGAAGTGTTATGTATTCCTCGTCTACACTTCAAATGAATGTAAATGCGACACTTCTTTGCAAGGAAATAGCGTTTGCAGATGTCTACGTATCGAAGCAATAGAGTTCAAACGCTTCTTAAAACGCGATATCGCATCCCATTTCTATGTTTCATGGTAAGATATAATATGATTTGCGAAGTGTCATTTATTCCTCGTCTACACTTCAGATGAATGTAAATGCGACACTACCTTGCTAGGAAATAGCGTCTGCAGATGTCTAGGTATCGCAGCAATAGAGTTCTAATGCTTCTTAAAACGCGATATCGCATCTCATTTCTATGTTTCATGGTAAGATATAATATGATTTGCGAAGTGTCATGTATTCCTCGTCTACACTTCAAATGAATGTAAATGCGACACTTCCTTGCAAGGAAATAGCGTTTGCAAACGTCTACCTACCGTAGCAATAGAGTTCTAATGCTTCTTAAAACGCGATATCGCATCTGATTTCTATATTTCATGGTATGGTATAATATGATTTGCGAAGTGTTATGTATTCCTCGTCTACACTTCAAATGAATGTAAATGCGACACTTCCTTGTAAGGAAATAGCGTTTGCATATGTCTACCTATCGTAGCAATAGAGTTCTAATGCTTCTTAAAACGCGATATCGCATCTCATTTCTATGTTTCTTGGTAAGATATAATATGATTTGCGAAGTGTCATGTATTCCTTGCCTACACTTCAAATGAATGTAAATGCGACAGTTCCTTGGTAGGAAATAGTGTTTGCAGATGTCTAGCTATCGTAGCAATAGAGTTCTTATGATTCTTAAAACGCGATATCGCATCTCATTTCTATGTTTCATGGTAAGGTATAATATGATTTGCGAAGTGTTATGTATTCCTCGTCTACACTTCAAATGAATGTTAATGCGACACTTCCTTGTAAGGGAATAGCGTTTGCAGATGTCTACCTATCGCAGCAATAGATTTGTAATGCTTCTTAAAACGCGATATCGCATCTCATTTCTATGTTTCATGGTAAGATATAATATGATTTGCGAAGTGTTATGCATTCCTCGTCTACGATTCAAATGAATGTAAATGCGACACTTCCTTGCAAGGAAATAGCGTTTGCAGATGTCTACTTATCGTAGCAATAGAGTTCTAATGCTTCTTAAAACGCGATATCGCATCACATTTCTATGTTTCATGGTAAGATATATTATGATTTGCGAAGTGTTATGTATTCCTCGTCTACACTTCAAATGAATGTGAATGCGAAACTTCCTCGCTAGGAAATAGCGTTTGCAGATGTCTACGTATCGTAGCAATAGATTTCTAATGCTTCTTAAAACGCGATATCGCATCTCATTTCTATGTTTCATGGTAAGATATAATATGAATTGCGAAGTGTCATGCATACCTCGTCTACACTTCAAATGAATGTAAATGCGACACTTCCTTGCAAGGAAATAGCGTTTGCGAATGTCTATCTATCGTAGCAATAGTGTTCTAATGCTGCTTAAAACGCGATATCGCATCTCATTTCTATGTTTCATGGTAAGATATAATATGATTTGCGAAGTGTTATGCATTCCTCGTCTACGATTCAAATGAATGTAAATGCGACACTTCCTTGCAAGGAAATAGCGTTTGCAGATGTCTACTTATCGTAGCAATAGAGTTCTAATGCTTCTGAAAACGCGATATCGCATCACATTTCTATGTTTCATGGTAAGATATAATATTCATTGCGATGTGTTATGCATTCCTCGTATACGATTGAAATGAATGTAAATGCGACACTTCCTTGCAAGGAAATAGCGTTTGCAGATGTCTACGTAGCGTAGCAATAGAGATCAAATGCTTCTTAAAACGCGATATCGCATCTCATTTCTATGTTTCATGGTAAGATATAATATGATTTGCGAAGTGTTATGTATTCCTCGTCTACACTTCAAATGAATGTAAATGCGACACTTCTTTGCAAGGAAATAGCGTTTGCAGATGTCTACGTATCGAAGCAATAGAGTTCAAACGCTTCTTAAAACGCGATATCGCATCTGATTTCTATATTTCATGGTATGGTATAATATGATTTGCGAAGTGTTATGTATTCCTCGTCTACACTTCAAATGAATGTAAATGCGACACTTCCTTGTAAGGAAATAGCGTTTGCATATGTCTACCTATCGTAGCAATAGAGTTCTAATGCTTCTTAAAACGCGATATCGCATCTCATTTCTATGTTTCTTGGTAAGATATAATATGATTTGCGAAGTGTCATGTATTCCTCGTCTACACTTCAAATGAATGTGAATGCGACACTTCCTTGCAAGGAAATAGCGTTTGCGAATGTCTACCTATCGTAGCAATATAGTTCTTATGATTCTTAAAACGCGATATCGCATCTCATCTCTATGTTTCATGGTAAGATATAATATGATTTGCGAAGTGTTATGTATTCCTCGTCTACACTTCAAATGAATGTGAATGCGAAACTTCCTCGCTAGGAAATAGCGTTTGCAGATGTCTACGTATCGTAGCAATAGATTTCTAATGCTTCTTAAAACGCGATATCGCATCTCATTTCTATGTTTCATGGTAAGATATAATATGAATTGCGAAGTGTCATGTATACCTCGTCTACACTTCAAATGAATGTAAATGCGACACTTCCTTGCAAGGAAATAGCGTTTGCGAATGTCTATCTATCGTAGCAATAGTGTTCTAATGCTGCTTAAAACGCGATATCGCATCTCATTTCTATGTTTCATGGTAAGATATAATATGATTTGCGAAGTGTCATGTATTCCTCGTCTACACTTCAAGTGAATGTAAATGCGACACTTGCTTGCAAGGAATTAGCGATGCAGATGTCTAGGTATCGTAGCAATAGAGTTCTAATGCTTCTTAAAACGCGATATCGCATCTCATTTCTATGTTTCATGGTAAGATATAATATGATTTGCGAAGTGTTATGTATTCCTCGTCTACACTTCAAATGAATGTAAATGCGACACTTCCTTGCAAGGAAATAGCGTTTGCAAACGTCTACCTACCGTAGCAATAGAGTTCTAATGCTTCTTAAAACGCGATATCGCATCTGATTTCTATATTTCATGGTATGGTATAATATGATTTGCGAAGTGTTATGTATTCCTCGTCTACACTTCAAATGAATGTAAATGCGACACTTCCTTGTAAGGAAATAGCGTTTGCATATGTCTACCTATCGTAGCAATAGAGTTCTAATGCTTCTTAAAACGCGATATCGCATCTCATTTCTATGTTTCTTGGTAAGATATAATATGATTTGCGAAGTGTCATGTATTCCTTGCCTACACTTCAAATGAATGTAAATGCGACAGTTCCTTGGTAGGAAATAGCGTTTGCAGATGTCTAGCTATCGTAGCAATAGAGTTCTTATGATTCTTAAAACGCGATATCGCATCTCATTTCTATGTTTCATGGTAAGGTATAATATGATTTGCGAAGTGTTATGTATTCCTCGTCTACACTTCAAATGAATGTTAATGCGACACTTCCTTGTAAGGGAATAGCGTTTGCAGATGTCTACCTATCGCAGCAATAGATTTGTAATGCTTCTTAAAACGCGATATCGCATCTCATTTCTATGTTTCATGGTAAGATATAATATGATTTGCGAAGTGTTATGCATTCCTCGTCTACGATTCAAATGAATGTAAATGCGACACTTCCTTGCAAGGAAATAGCGTTTGCAGATGTCTACTTATCGTAGCAATAGAGTTCTAATGCTTCTTAAAACGCGATATCGCATCACATTTCTATGTTTCATGGTAAGATATATTATGATTTGCGAAGTGTTATGTATTCCTCGTCTACACTTCAAATGAATGTGAATGCGAAACTTCCTCGCTAGGAAATAGCGTTTGCAGATGTCTACGTATCGTAGCAATAGATTTCTAATGCTTCTTAAAACGCGATATCGCATCTCATTTCTATGTTTCATGGTAAGATATAATATGAATTGCGAAGTGTCATGCATACCTCGTCTACACTTCAAATGAATGTAAATGCGACACTTCCTTGCAAGGAAATAGCGTTTGCGAATGTCTATCTATCGTAGCAATAGTGTTCTAATGCTGCTTAAAACGCGATATCGCATCTCATTTCTATGTTTCATGGTAAGATATAATATGATTTGCGAAGTGTCATGTATTCCTCGTCTACACTTCAAGTGAATGTAAATGCGACACTTGCTTGCAAGGAATTAGCGATGCAGATGTCTAGGTATCGTAGCAATAGAGTTCTAATGCTTCTTAAAACGCGATATCGCATCTCATTTCTATGTTTCATGGTAAGATATAATATGATTTGCGAAGTGTTATGTATTCCTCGTCTACACTTCAAATGAATGTAAATGCGACACTTCCTTGCAAGGAAATAGCGTTTGCAGATGTATACGTATCGTAGCAATATAGTTCTTATGATTCTTAAAACGCGATATCGCATCTCATTTCTATGTTTCATGGTAAGGTATAATATGATTTGCGAAGTGTTATGTATTCCTCGTCTGCACTTCAAATGAGTGTAAATGCGACACTTCCTTGTAAGGAAATAGCGTTTGCAGATGTCAACCTATCGTAGCAATAGAGTTCTAATGCTTCTTAAAACGCGATATCTCATCTCATTTCTATGTTTCATGGTAAGATATAATATGATTTGCGAAGTGTCATGTATTCCTCGTCTACACTTCAAATGAATGTAAATGCGACACTTCCTTGCAAGGAAATAGCGTTTGCAGATGTCTACGTATCGTAGCAATAGAGTTCAAATGCTCCTTAAAACGCGATATCGCATCTCATTTCTATGTTTCATGGTAAGATATAATATGATTTGCGAAGTGTTATGTATTCCTCGTCTACACTTCAAATGAATGTAAATGCGACACTTACTTGCAAGGAAATAGCGTTTGCAGATGTCTACGTATCGTAGCAATAGAGTTCTTATGATTCTTAAAACGCGATATCGCATCCCATTTCTATGTTTCATGGTAAGATATAATATGATTTGCGAATTGTTATGTATTCCTCGTCTACACTTCAAATGGATGTGAATGCGAAACTTCCTCGATAGGAAATAGCGTTTGCAGATGTCTACGTATCGTAGCAATAGATTTCTAATGCTTCTTAAAACGCGATATCGCATCTCATTTCTATGTTTCATGGTCAGATATAATATGAATTGCGAAGTGTCATGTATACCTCGTCTACACTTCAAATGAATGTAAATGCGACACTTCCTTGCAAGGAAATAGCGTTTGCGAATGTCTATCTATCGTAGCAATATTGTTCTAATGCTGCTTAAAACGCGATATCGCATCTCATTTCTATGTTTCATGGTAAGATATAATATGATTTGCGAAGTGTTATGCATTCCTCGTCTACGATTCAAATGAATGTAAATGCGACACTTCCTTGCAAGGAAATAGCGTTTGCAGATGTCTACGTATCGTAGCAATAGAGATCAAATGCTTCTTAAAACGCGATATCGCATCTCATTTCTATGTTTCATGGTAAGATATAATACGATTTACGAAGTGTTATGTATTCCTCGTCTACACTTCAAATGAATGTAAATGCGACACTTCCTTGCAAGGAAATAGCGTTTGCAGATGTCTACGTATCGAAGCAATAGAGTTCAAACGCTTCTTAAAACGCGATATCGCATTTCATTTCTATGTTTCATGGTAAGATATAATATGATTTGCGAAGTGTCATTTATTCCTCGTCTACACTTCAAATGAATGTAAATGCGACACTACCTTGCTAGGAAATAGCGTCTGCAGATGTCTAGGTATCGCAGCAATAGAGTTCTAATGCTTCTTAAAACGCGATATCGCATCTCACTTCTATGTTTCATGGTAAGATATAATGTGATTTGAGAAATGTTATGTATTCCTCGTCTACACTTCAAATGAATGTGAATGCGACACTTCCTTGCAAGGAAATAGCGTTTGCGAATGTCTACCTATCGTAGCAATAGTGTTCTAATGCTTCTTAAAACGCGATATCGCATCTCATCTCTATGTTTCATGGTAAGATATAATACGATTTGCGAAGTGTTATGTATTCCTCGTCTACACTTCAAATGAATGTAAATGCGACACTTCCTTGCAAGAAAATAGCGTTTGCAGATGTCTACGTATCGAAGCAATAGGGTTCAAATGCTTCTTAAAACGCGATATCGCATCTCATTTCTATGTTTCATGGTAAGATATATTATGATTTGCGAAGTGTTATGTATTCCTCGTCTACACTTCAAATGAATGTAAATGCGACACTTACTTGCAAGGAAATAGCGTTTGCAGATGTCTACGTATCGTAGCAATAGAATTCTTATGATTCTTAAAACGCGATATCGCATCTCATTTCTATGTTTCATGGTAAGATATAATATGATTTGCGAAGTGTTATGTATTCCTCGTCTACACTTCAAATGAATGTGAATGCGAAACTTCCTCGCTAGGAAATAGCGTTTGCAGATGTCTACGTATCGTAGCAATAGATTTCTAATGCTTCTTAAAACGCGATATCGCATCTCATTTCTATGTTTCATGGTAAGATATAATATGAATTGCGATGTGTCATGTATACCTCGTCTGCACTTCAAATGAATGTAAATGCGACACTTCCTTGCAAGGAAATAGCGTTTGCGAATGTCTATCTATCGTAGCAATAGTGTTCTAATGCTGCTTAAAACGCGATATCGCATCCCATTTCTATGTTTCATGGTAAGATATAATATGATTTGCGAAGTGTTATGCATTCCTCGTCTACGATTCAAATGAATGTAAATGCGACACTTCCTTGCAAGGAAATAGCGTTTGCAGATGTCTACGTATCGTAGCAATAGATTTCTTATGATTCTTAAAACGCGATATCACATCTCATTTCTATGTTTCATGGTAAGATATATTATGATTTGCGAAGTGTTATGTATTCCTCGTCTACACTTCAATTGAATGTAAATGCGACACTTACTTGCAAGGAAATAGCGTCTGCAGATGTCTACGTATCGTAGCAATAGAGTTCTTATGATTCTTAGAACGCGATATCGCATCTCATTTCTATGTTTCATGGTAAGATATAATATTCATTGCGAAGTGTTATGCATTCCTCGTCTACGATTGAAATGAATGTAAATGCGACACTTCTTTGCAAGGAAATAGCGTTTGCAGATGTCTACGTATCGTAGCAATAGAGTTCAAATGCTTCTTAAAACGCGATATCGCATCTCATTTCTATGTTTCATGGTAAGATATAATATGATTTGCGAAGTGTTATGTATTCCTCGTCTACACTTCAAATGAATGTAAATGCGACACTTCCTTGCAAGGAAATAGCGTTTGCGAATGTCTACCTATCATAGCAATAGAGTTCTAATGCTTCTTAAAACGCGATATCGCATCTGATTTCTATATTTCATGGTAAGGTATAATATGATTTGCGAAGTGTTATGTATTCCTCGTCTACACTTCAAATGAATGTAAATGCGACACTTCCTTGTAAGGAAATAGCGTTTGCAGATGTCTACCTATCGTAGCAATAGAGTTCTAATGCTTCTTAAAACGCGATATCGCATCTCATTTCTATGTTTCATGGTAAGATATAATATGATTTGCGAAGTGTCATGTATTCCTTGCCTACACTTCAAATGAATGTAAATGCGACAGTTCCTTGGTAGGAAATAGCGTTTGCAGATGTCTAGCTATCGTAGCAATAGATTTGTAATGCTTCTTAAAACGCGATATCGCATCTCATTTCTATGTTTCATGGTAAGATATAATATGATGTGCGAAGTGTCATGCATTCCTCGTCTACACTTCAAGTGAATGTAAATGCGACACTTACTTGCAAGGAATTAGCGATGCAGATGTCTACGTATCGTAGCAATAGAGTTCTTATGATTCTTAAAGCGCGATATCGCATCTCATTTCTATGTTTCATGGTAAGGTATAATATGATTTGCGAAGTGTTATGTATTCCTCGTCTGCACTTCAAATGAATGTAAATGCGACACTTCCTTGTAAGGAAATAGCGTTTGCAGATGTCAACCTATCGTAGCAATAGAGTTCTAATGCTTCTTAAAACGCGATATCTCATCTCATTTCTATGTTTCATGGTAAGATATAATATGATTTGCGAAGTGTCATGTATTCCTCGTCTACACTTCAAATGAATGTGAATGCGACACTTCCTTGCAAGGAAATAGCGTTTGCGAATGTCTACCTATCGTAGCAATAGTGTTCTAATGCTTCTTAAAACGCGGTATCGCATCTCATTTCTATGTTTCATGGTAAGATATATTATGATTCGCGAAGTGTTATGTATTCCTCGTCTACACTTCAAATGAATGCAAATGCGACACTTACTTGCAAGGAAATAGCGTTTGCAGATGTCTACGTATCGTAGCAATAGAGTTCTTATGATTCTTAGAACGCGATATCGCATCTCATTTCTATGTTTCATGGTAAGATATATTATGATTTGCGAAGTGTCATGTATTCCTCGTCTACACTTCAAGTGAATGTAAATGCGACACTTACTTGCAAGGAATTAGCGATGCAGATGTCTAGGTATCGTAGCAATAGAGTTCTAATGCTTCTTAAAACGCGATATCGCATCTCATTTCTATGTTTCATGGTAAGATATAATATGATTTGCGAAGTGTTATGTATTCCTCGTCTACACTTCAAATGAATGTAAATGCGACACTTCCTTGCAAGGAAATAGCGTTTGCAGATGTCTACGTATCGTAGCAATAGAGATCAAATGCTTCTTAAAACGCGATATCGCATCTCATTTCTATGTTTCAAGGTAAGGTATAATATGATTTGCGAAGTGTTATGTATTCCTCGTCTGCACATCAAATGAATGTAAATGCGACACTTCCTTGTAAGGAAATAGCGTTTGCAAATGTCAACCTATCGTAGCAATAGAGTTCTAATGCTTCTTAAAACGCGACATCTCATCTCATTTCTATGTTTCATGGTAAGATATAATATGATTTGCGAAGTGTCATGTATTCCTCGTCTACACTTCAAATGAATGTGAATGCGACACTTCCTTGCAAGGAAATAGCGTTTGCGAATGTCTACCTATCGTAGCAATAGTGTTCTAATGCTTCTTAAAACGCGGTATCGCATCACATTTCTATGTTTCATGGTAAGATATATTATAATTTGCGAAGTGTTATGTATTCCTCGTCTACACTTCAAATGAATGTAAATGCGACACTTACTTGCAAGGAAATAGCGTTTGCAGATGTCTACGTATCGTAGCAATAGAGATCAAATGCTTCTTAAAACGCGATATCGCATCTCATTTCTATGTTTCATGGTAAGATATAATATGATTTGCGAAGTGTTATGTATTTCTCGTCTACACTTCAAATGAATGTAAATGCGACACTACCTTGCTAGGAAATAGCGTCTGCAGATGTCCAGGTATCGCAGCAATAGAGTTCTAATGCTTCTTAAAACGCGATATCGCATCTCATTTCTATATTTCATGGTAAGATATAATATGATTTGCGAAGTGTTATGTATTCCTCGTCTACACTTCAAATGAATGTAAATGAGACACTTCCTTGCAAGGAAATATCGTTTGCAGATGTCTACGTATCGTAGCAATAGATTTCTTATGATTCTTAAAACGCGATATCGCATCTCATTTCTATGTTTCATGGTAAGGTATAATATGATTTGCGAAGTGTTATGTATTCCTCGTCTACACATCAAATGAAAGTAAATGCGACACTTCCTTGCTAGGAAATAGCGTCTGCAGATGTCTAGGTATCGTAGCAATAGAGTTCTAATGCTTCATAAAACGCGATATCGCATCACATTTCTATGTTTCATGGTAAGATATAATATTCATTGCGAAGTGTTATGCATTCCTCGTATACGACTGAAATGAATGTAAATGCGACACTTCCTTGCAAGGAAATAGCGTTTGCAGATGTCTACGTATCGTAGCAATAGAGTTCAAATGCTTCTTAAAACGCGATATCGCATCTCATTTCTATGTTTCATGGTAAGATATAATATGATTTGCGAAGTGTTATGTATTCCTCGTCTACACTTCAAGTGAATGTAAATGCGACACTTCCTTGCAAGGAAATAGCGCTTGCAAACGTCTACCTACCGTAGCAATAGAGTCCTAATGCTTCTTAAAACGCGATATCGCATCTCATTTCTATATTTCATGGTACGATATAATATGATTTGCGAAGTGTTATGTATTCCTCGTCTACACTTCAAATGAATGTAAATGAGACACTTCCTTGCAAGGAAATATCGTTTGCAGATGTCTACGTATCGTAGCAATAGTGTTCAAATGCTTCTTAAAACGCGATATCGCATCTCATTTCTATGTTTCATGGTAAGATATAATATGATTTGCGAAGTGTTATGTATTCCTCGTCTACACTTCAAGTGAATGTAAATGCGACACTTCCTTGCAAGGAAATAGCGTTTGCGAATGTCTACCTATCGTAGCAATAGTGTTCTAATGCTTTTTAAAACGCGGTATCGCATCTCATTTCTATGTTTCATGGTAAGATATATTATAATTTGCGAAGTGTTATGTATTCCTCGTCTACACTTCAAATGAATGTAAATGCGACACTTACTTGCAAGGAAATAGCGTTTGCAGATGTCTACGTATCGTAGCAATAGAGATCAAATGCTTCTTAAAACGCGATATCGCATCTCATTTCTATGTTTCATGGTAAGATATAATATGATTTGCGAAGTGTTATGTATTTCTCGTCTACACTTCAAATGAATGTAAATGCGACACTACCTTGCTAGGAAATAGCGTCTGCAGATGTCCAGGTATCGCAGCAATAGAGTTCTAATGCTTCTTAAAACGCGATATCGCATCTCATTTCTATGTTTCATGTAAGATATAATATGATTTGCGAAGTGTCATGTATTCCTCGTCCACACTTCAAATGAATGTAAATGCGACACTTCGTTGCAAGGAAATAGCGTTTGCGAATATCCATCTATCGTAGCAATAGTGTTCCAATGCTTCTTAAAACGCGATATCGCATCTCATTTCTATGTTTCATGGTAAGATATAATATGATTTGCGAAGTGTTATGCATTCCTCGTATACGACTGAAATGAATGTAAATGCGACACTTCCTTGCAAGGAAATAGCGTTTGCAGATGTCTACGTATCGTAGCAATAGAGTTCTAATGCTTCATAAAACGCGATATCGCATCACATTTCTATGTTTCATGGTAAGATATAATATGATTTGCGAAGTGTTATGTATTCCTCGTCTACACTTCAAATGAATGTAAATGCGACACTACCTTGCTAGGAAATAGCGTCTGCAGATGTCTAGGTATCGCAGCAATAGAGTTCTAATGCATCTTAAAACGCGATATCGCATCTCATTTCTATGTTTCATGTAAGATATAATATGATTTGCGAAGTGTCATGTATTCCTCGTCCACACTTCAAATGAATGTAAATGCGACACTTCGTTGCAAGGAAATAGCGTTTGCGAATATCCATCTATCGTAGCAATAGTGTTCTAATGCTCCTTAAAACGCGATATCGCATCTCATTTCTATGTTTAATGGTAAGATATAATATGATTTGCGATGTGTTATGCATTCCACGTCTACGATTCAAATGAATGTAAATGCGACACTTCCTTGCAAGGAAATAGCGTTTGCAGATGTCTACGTATCGTAGCAATAGAGTTCTTATGATTCTTAAAGCGCGATATCACATCTCATTTCTATGTTTCATGGTAAGATATAATATGATTAGCGAAGTGTTATGTATTCCTCGTCTACACTTCAAATGAATGTGAATGCGACACTTCCTTGCAAGGAAATAGAGTTTGCGAATGTCTACCTATCGTAGCAATAGTGTTCTAATGCTTCTTAAAACGCGATATCGCATCTCATTTCTATGTTTCATGGTAAGATATATTATGATTTGCGAAGTGTTATGTATTCCTCGTCTACACTTCAAATGAATGTAAATGCGACACTTACTTGCAAGGAAATAGCGTTTGCAGATGTCTACGTATCGTAGCAATAGAGTTCTTATGATTCTTAAAACGCGATATCGCTTCTCATTTCTATGTTTCATGGTAAGATATAATATGATTAGCGAAGTGTTATGTATTCCTCGTCTACACTTCAAATGAATGTGAATGCGACACTTCCTTGCAAGGAAATAGCGTTTGCGAATGTCTACCTATCATAGCAATAGTGTTCTAATGCTTCTTAAAACGCGATATCGCATCTCATCTCTATGTTTCATGGTAAGATATAATATGATTTGCGAAGTGTTATGTATTCCTCGTCTACACATCAAATGAATGTAAATGCGACACTTCCTTGTAAGGAAATAGCGTTTGCAGATGTCTACCTATCGTAGCAATAGAGTTCTAATGCTTCTTAAAACGCGATATCGCATCTCATTTCTATGTTTCATGGTAAGATAAAATATGATTTGCGAAGTCTCATGTATTCCTCGTCTACACTTCAAATGAATGTAAATGCGACACTTCCTTGCAGGGAAATAGCGTTTGCAAACGTCTACCTACCGTAGCAATAGAGTTCTAATGCTTCTTAAAACGCGATATCGCATCTCATTTCTATATTTCATGGTAAGATATAATATGATTTGCGAAGTGTTATGTATTCCTCGTCTACACTTCAAATGAATGTAAATGAGACACTTCCTTGCAAGGAAATATCGTTTGCATATGTCTACGTATCGTAGCAATAGATTTCTTATGATTCTTAAAACGCGATATCGCATCTCATTTCTATGTTTCATGGTAAGGTATAATATGATTTGCGAAGTGTTATGTATTCCTCGTCTACACTTCAAATGAAAGTAAATGCGACACTTCCTTGCTAGGAAATAGCGTTTGCGAATGTCTACCTATCATAGCAATAGAGTTCTAATGCTTCTTAAAACGCGATATCGCATCTGATTTCTATATTTCATGGTAAGGTATAATATGATTTGCGAAGTGTTATGTATTCCTCGTCTACACTTCAAATGAATGTAAATGCGACACTTCCTTGTAAGGAAATAGCGTTTGCAGATGTCTACCTATCGTAGCAATAGAGTTCTAATGCTTCTTAAAACGCGATATCGCATCCCATTTCTATGTTTCATGGTAAGATATAATATGATTTGCGAAGTGTCATGTATTCCTTGCCTACACTTCAAATGAATGTAAATGCGACAGTTCCTTGGTAGGAAATAGCGTTTGCAGATGTCTAGCTATCGTAGCAATAGATTTGTAATGCTTCTTAAAACGCGATATCGCATCTCATTTCTATGTTTCATGGTAAGATATAATATGATTTGCGAAGTGTCATGTATTCCTCGTCTACACTTCAAGTGAATGTAAATGCGACACTTACTTGCAAGGAATTAGCGATGCAGATGTCTACGTATCGTAGCAATAGAGTTCTTATGATTCTTAAAGCGCGATATCGCATCTCATTTCTATGTTTCATGGTAAGGTATAATATGATTTGCGAAGTGTTATGTATTCCTCGTCTGCACTTCAAATGAATGTAAATGCGACACTTCCTTGTAAGGAAATAGCGTTTGCAGATGTCAACCTATCGTAGCAATAGAGTTCTAATGCTTCTTAAAACGCGATATCTCATCTCATTTCTATGTTTCATGGTAAGATATAATATGATTTGCGAAGTGTCATGTATTCCTCGTCTACACTTCAAATGAATGTGAATGCGACACTTCCTTGCAAGGAAATAGCGTTTGCGAACGTCTACCTATCGTAGCAATAGTGTTCTAATGCTTCTTAAAACGCGGTATCGCATCTCATTTCTATGTTTCATGGTAAGATATATTATGATTTGCGAAGTGTTATGTATTCCTCGTCTACACTTCAAATGAATGTAAATGCGACACTTACTCGCAAGGAAATAGCGTTTGCAGATGTCTACGTATCGTAGCAATAGAGATCAAATGCTTCTTAAAACGCGATATCGCATCTCATTTCTATGTTTCATGGTAAGATATAATATGATTTGCGAAGTGTTATGTATTTCTCGTCTACACTTCAAATGAATGTAAATGCGACACTACCTTGCTAGGAAATAGCATCTGCAGATGTCCAGGTATCGCAGCAATAGAGTTCTAATGCTTCTTATAACGCGATATCGCATCTCATTTCTATGTTTCATGTAAGATATAATATGATTTGCGAAGTGTCATGTATTCCTCGTCCACACTTCAAATGAATGTAAATGCGACACTTCGTTGCAAGGAAATAGCGTTTGCGAATATCCATCTATCGTAGCAATAGTGTTCTAATGCTTCTTAAAACGCGATATCGCATCTCATTTCTATGTTTAATGGTAAGATATAATATGATTTGCGATGTGTTATGCATTCCTCGTCTACGATTCAAATGAATGTAAATGCGACACTTCCTTGCAAGGAAATAGCGTTTGCAGATGTCAACCTATCGTAGCAATAGAGTTCTAATGCTTCTTAAAACGCGATATCTCATCTCATTTCTATGTTTCATGGTAAGATATAATATGATTTGCGAAGTGTCATGTATTCCTCGTCTACACTTCAAATGAATGTGAATGCGACACTTCCTTGCAAGGAAATAGCGTTTGCGAACGTCTACCTATCGTAGCAATAGTGTTCTAATGCTTCTTAAAACGCGGTATCGCATCTCATTTCTATGTTTCATGGTAAGATATATTATGATTTGCGAAGTGTTATGTATTCCTCGTCTACACTTCAAATGAATGTAAATGCGACACTTACTCGCAAGGAAATAGCGTTTGCAGATGTCTACGTATCGTAGCAATAGAGATCAAATGCTTCTTAAAACGCGATATCGCATCTCATTTCTATGTTTCATGGTAAGATAAAATATGATTTGCGAAGTCTCATGTATTCCTCGTCTACACTTCAAATGAATGTAAATGCGACACTTCCTTGCAGGGAAATAGCGTTTGCAAACGTCTACCTACCGTAGCAATAGAGTTCTAATGCTTCTTAAAACGCGATATCGCATCTCATTTCTATATTTCATGGTAAGATATAATATGATTTGCGAAGTGTTATGTATTCCTCGTCTACACTTCAAATGAATGTAAATGAGACACTTCCTTGCAAGGAAATATCGTTTGCATATGTCTACGTATCGTAGCAATAGATTTCTTATGATTCTTAAAACGCGATATCGCATCTCATTTCTATGTTTCATGGTAAGGTATAATATGATTTGCGAAGTGTTATGTATTCCTCGTCTACACTTCAAATGAAAGTAAATGCGACACTTCCTTGCTAGGAAATAGCGTTTGCGAATGTCTACCTATCATAGCAATAGAGTTCTAATGCTTCTTAAAACGCGATATCGCATCTGATTTCTATATTTCATGGTAAGGTATAATATGATTTGCGAAGTGTTATGTATTCCTCGTCTACACTTCAAATGAATGTAAATGCGACACTTCCTTGTAAGGAAATAGCGTTTGCAGATGTCTACCTATCGTAGCAATAGAGTTCTAATGCTTCTTAAAACGCGATATCGCATCCCATTTCTATGTTTCATGGTAAGATATAATATGATTTGCGAAGTGTCATGTATTCCTTGCCTACACTTCAAATGAATGTAAATGCGACAGTTCCTTGGTAGGAAATAGCGTTTGCAGATGTCTAGCTATCGTAGCAATAGATTTGTAATGCTTCTTAAAACGCGATATCGCATCTCATTTCTATGTTTCATGGTAAGATATAATATGATTTGCGAAGTGTCATGTATTCCTCGTCTACACTTCAAGTGAATGTAAATGCGACACTTACTTGCAAGGAATTAGCGATGCAGATGTCTACGTATCGTAGCAATAGAGTTCTTATGATTCTTAAAGCGCGATATCGCATCTCATTTCTATGTTTCATGGTAAGGTATAATATGATTTGCGAAGTGTTATGTATTCCTCGTCTGCACTTCAAATGAATGTAAATGCGACACTTCCTTGTAAGGAAATAGCGTTTGCAGATGTCAACCTATCGTAGCAATAGAGTTCTAATGCTTCTTAAAACGCGATATCTCATCTCATTTCTATGTTTCATGGTAAGATATAATATGATTTGCGAAGTGTCATGTATTCCTCGTCTACACTTCAAATGAATGTGAATGCGACACTTCCTTGCAAGGAAATAGCGTTTGCGAACGTCTACCTATCGTAGCAATAGTGTTCTAATGCTTCTTAAAACGCGGTATCGCATCTCATTTCTATGTTTCATGGTAAGATATATTATGATTTGCGAAGTGTTATGTATTCCTCGTCTACACTTCAAATGAATGTAAATGCGACACTTACTCGCAAGGAAATAGCGTTTGCAGATGTCTACGTATCGTAGCAATAGAGATCAAATGCTTCTTAAAACGCGATATCGCATCTCATTTCTATGTTTCATGGTAAGATATAATATGATTTGCGAAGTGTTATGTATTTCTCGTCTACACTTCAAATGAATGTAAATGCGACACTACCTTGCTAGGAAATAGCATCTGCAGATGTCCAGGTATCGCAGCAATAGAGTTCTAATGCTTCTTATAACGCGATATCGCATCTCATTTCTATGTTTCATGTAAGATATAATATGATTTGCGAAGTGTCATGTATTCCTCGTCCACACTTCAAATGAATGTAAATGCGACACTTCGTTGCAAGGAAATAGCGTTTGCGAATATCCATCTATCGTAGCAATAGTGTTCTAATGCTTCTTAAAACGCGATATCGCATCTCATTTCTATGTTTAATGGTAAGATATAATATGATTTGCGATGTGTTATGCATTCCTCGTCTACGATTCAAGTGAATGTAAATGCGACACTTCCTTGCAAGGAAATAGCGTTTGCAGATGTCTACGTATCGTAGCAATAGAGTTCTTATGATTCTTAAAGCGCGATATCACATCTCATTTCTATGTTTCATGGTAAGATATAATATGATTAGCGAAGTGTTATGTATTCCTCGTCTACACTTCAAACGAATGTGAATGCGACACTTCCTTGCAAGGAAATAGAGTTTGCGAATGTCTACCTATCGTAGCAATAGTGTTCTAATGCTTCTTAAAACGCGATATCGCATCTCATTTCTATGTTTCATGGTAAGATATATTATGATTTGCGAAGTGTTATGTATTCCTCGTCTACACTTCAAATGAATGTAAATGCGACACTTACTTGCAAGGAAATAGCGTTTGCAGATGTCTACGTATCGTAGCAATAGAGTTCTTATGATTCTTAAAACGCGATATCGCTTCTCATTTCTATGTTTCATGGTAAGATATAATATGATTAGCGAAGTGTTATGTATTCCTCGTCTACACTTCAAATGAATGTGAATGCGACACTTCCTTGCAAGGAAATAGCGTTTGCAAATGTCTACCTATCATAGCAATAGTGTTCTAATGCTTCTTAAAAGGCGATATCGCATCTCATCTCTATGTTTCATGGTAAGATATAATATGATTTGCGAAGTGTTATGTATTCCTCGTCTACACATCAAATGAATGTAAATGCGACACTTCCTTGTAAGGAAATAGCGTTTGCAGATGTCTACCTATCGTAGCAATAGAGTTCTAATGCTTCTTAAAACGCGATATCGCATCTCATTTCTATGTTTCATGGTAAGATAAAATATGATTTGCGAAGTGTCATGTATTCCTCGTCTACACTTCAAATGAATGTAAATGCGACACTTCCTTGCAGGGAAATAGCGTTTGCAAACGTCTACCTACCGTAGCAATGGAGTTCTTATGATTCTTAAAACGCGATATCGCATCTCATTTCTATGTTTCATGGTAAGGTATAATATGATTTGCGAAGTGTTATGTATTCCTCGTCTACACTTCAAATGAAAGTATATGCGACACTTCCTTGCTAGGAAATAGCGTCTGCAGATGTCTAGGTATCGTAGCAATAGAGTTCTAATGCTTCATAAAACGCGATATCGCATCACATTTCTATGTTTCATGGTAAGATATAATATTCATTGCGAAGTGTTATGCATTCCTCGTATACGACTGAAATGAATGTAAATGCGACACTTCCTTGCAAGGAAATAGCGTTTGCAGATGTCTACGTATCGTAGCAATAGAGTTCAAATGCTTCTCAAAACGCGATATCGCATCTCATTTCTATGTTTCATGGTAAGATATAATATGATTTGCGAAGTGTTATGTATTCCTCGTCTACACTTCAAGTGAATGTAAATGCGACACTTCCTTGCAAGGAAATAGCGCTTGCAAACGTCTACCTACCGTAGCAATAGAGTTCTAATGCTTCTTAAAACGCGATATCGCATCTCATTTCTATATTTCATGGTAAGATCTAATATGATTTGCGAAGTGTTATGTATTCCTCGTCTACACTTCAAGTGAATGTAAATGAGACACTTCCTTGCAAGGAAATATCGTTTGCAGATGTCTACGTATCGTAGCAATAGATTTCTAATGCTTCATAAAACGCGATATCGCATCACATTTCTATGTTTCATGGTAAGATATAATATTCATTGCGAAGTGTTATGCATTCCTAGTATACGACTGAAATGAATGTAAATGCGACACTTCCTTGCAAGGAAATAGCGTTTGCAGATGTCTACGTATCGTAGCAATAGATTTCTAATGCTTCATAAAACGCGATATCGCATCACATTTCTATGTTTCATGGTAAGATATAATATGATTTGCGAAGTGTTATGTATTCCTCGTCTACACTTCAAATGAATGTAAATGCGACACTACCTTGCTAGGAAATAGCGTCTGCAGATGTCTAGGTATCGCAGCAATAGAGTTCTAATGCATCTTAAAACGCGATATCGCATCTCATTTCTATGTTTCATGTAAGATATAATATGATTTGCGAAGTGTCATGTATTCCTCGTCCACACTTCAAATGAATGTAAATGCGACACTTCGTTGCAAGGAAATAGCGTTTGCGAATATCCATCTATCGTAGCAATAGTGTTCTAATGCTTCTTAAAACGCGATATCGCATCTCATTTCTATGTTTAATGGTAAGATATAATATGAATTGCGATGTGTTATGCATTCCTCGTCTACGATTCAAATGAATGTAAATGCGACACTTCCTTGCAAGGAAATAGCGTTTGCAGATGTCTACGTATCGTAGCAATAGAGTTCTTATGATTCTTAAAGCGCGATATCACATCTCATTTCTATGTTTCATGGTAAGATATAATATGATTAGCGAAGTGTTATGTATTCCTCGTCTACACTTCAAATGAATGTGAATGCGACACTTCCTTGCAAGGAAATAGCGTCTGTAGATGTCTAGGTATCGCAGCAATAGAGTTCTAATGCTCCTTAAAACGCCATATCGCATCTCATTTCTATGTTTCATGGTAAGATATAATATGATTTGCGAAGTGTTATGTATTCGTCGTCTACACTACAAATGAATGTGAATGCGACACTTCCTCGCTAGGAAATAGCGTTTGCAGATGTCTACCTATCGTAGCAATAGAGTTCTTATGATTCTTAAAACGCGATATCGCATCTCATTTCTATGTTTCATGGTAAGATATAATATGATTTGCGAAGTGTCATGTATTCCTCGTCTACACTTCAAATGAATGTAAATGCGACACTACCTTGCTAGGAAATAGCGTCTGCAGATGTCTAGGTATCGCAGCAATAGAGTTCTAATGCTTCTTAAAACGCGATATCGCATCTCATTTCTATGTTTCATGGTAAGATATAATATGATTTGCGAAGTGTTATGTATTCCTCGTCTACACTTCACATGAATGTGAATGCGACACTTCCTCGCTAGGAAATAGCGTTTGCAGTTGTCTACGTATCGTAGCAATAGATTTCCAATGCTTCTTAAAACGCGATGCCGCATCTCACTTCTATGTTTCATGGTAAGATATAATATGATTTGCGAAGTGTCATGTATTTCTCGTCTACACTTCAAATGAATGTAAATGCCACACTTCCCTGATAGGAAATAGCGTCTGCAGATATCCAGGTATCGTAGCAATAGAGTTCTTATGATTCTTAAAACGCGATATCGCATCTCATTTCTATGTTTCATGGTAAGATATAAAATGATTTCCGAAGTGTTATGTATTCCTCGTCTACACTTCAAATGAATGTAAATGCGACACTTCCTTGCAAGGAAATAGCGTTTGCAAACGTCTACCTATCGTAGCAATAGAGTTCTTATGCTTCTTAAAACGCGATATCGCATCTCATTTCTATATTTCATGGTAAGATATAATTTGATTTGCGAAGTGTCATGTATTCCTCGTCTACACTTCAAATGAATGTAAATGCGACACTTCCTTGCAAGGAAATATCGTTTGCGAATATCCATCTATCGTAGCAATAGTGTTCTAATGCTTCTTAAAACGCGATATCGCATCTCATCTCTATGTTTCATGGTAAGATATAATATGATTTGCGAAGTGTTATGTATTCCTCGTCAACACTTCAAATGAATGTAAATGCGACACTTCCTTGCAAGGAAATAGCGTTTGCAGATGTCTACGTATCGAAGCAATAGAGTTCAAATGCTTCTTAAAACGCGATATCGCATCTCATTTCTATGTTTCATGGTAAGATATAATATGATTTGCGATGTGTTATGTATTCCTCGTCTACACTTCAAATGAATGTAAATGCGACACTTCCTTGCAAGGAAATAGCGGTTGCGAATGTCTACCTATCATAGCAATAGTGTTCTAATGCTTCTTAAAACACGATATCGCATCTTATCTCTATGTTTCATGGTAAGATATAATATGATTTGCGAAGTGTTATGTATTCCTCGTCTACACTTCAAATGAATGTGAATGCGAAACTTCCTCGCTAGGAAATAGCGTTTGCAGATATCTACGTATCGTAGCAATAGATTTCTAATGTTTCTTAAAACGTGATATCGCATCTCATTTCTATGTTTCATGGTAAGATATAATATGATTTGCGAAGTGTTATGTATTCCTCGTCTACACTTCAAATGAATGTAAATGCGACACTTCCTTGCAAGGAAATAGCGTTTGCAAACGTCTACCTACCGTAGCAATAGAGATCTAATGCTTCGTAAAACGCGATATCGCATCTCATTTCTATATTTCATGGTAAGATATAATATGATTTGCGAAGTGTTATGTATTCCTCGTCTACACTTCAAATGAATGTAAATGAGACACTTCCTTGCAAGGAAATATCGTTTGCGAATATCCATCTATCGTAGCAATAGTGTTCTAATGCTTCTTAAAACGCGATATCGCATCTCATCTCTATGTTTCATGGTAAGATATAATATGATTTGCGAAGTGTTATGTATTCCTCGTCTACACTTCAAATGAATGTAAATGCGACACTTCCTTGCAAGGAAATAGCGTTTGCAGATGTCTACGTATCGAAGCAATAGAGTTCAAATGCTTCTTAAAACGCGATATCGCATCTCATTTCTATGTTTCATGGTAAGATATAATATGATTTGCGATGTGTTATGTATTCCTCGTCTACACTTCAAATGAATGTAAATGCGACACTTCCTTGCAAGGAAATAGCGGTTGCGAATGTCTACCTATCATAGCAATAGTGTTCTAATGCTTCTTGAAACACGATATCGCATCTCATCTCTATGTTTCATGGTAAGATATAATATGATTTGCGAAGTGTTATGTATTCCTCGTCTACACTTCAAATGAATGTAAATGCGACACTTCCTTGCAAGGAAATAGCGTTTGCAGATGTCTTCGTATCGAAGCAATAGGGTTCAAATGCTTCTTAAAACGCGTTATCGCATCTCATTTCTATGTTTCATGGTAAGATATATTATGATTTGCGAAGTGTTATGTATTCCTCGTCTACACTTCAAATGAATGTAAATGCGACACTTACTTGCAAGGAAATAGCGTTTGCAGATGTCTACGTATCGTAGCAATAGTGTTCTTATGTTTCTTAAAACGCGATATCGCATCTCATTTCTATGTTCCATGGTAAGATATAATATGATTTGCGAAGTGTCATGTATTCCTCCTCTACACTTCAAATGCATGTAAATGCGACACTTCTTTGCAAGGAAATAGCGTTTGCAAATGTCTACCTATCGTAGCAATAGTGTTCTAATGCTTCTTAAAACGCGATATCGCATCTCAGTTCTATGTTTTCATGGTAAGATATAGTATGATTTGCGAAGTGTTATGTTTTCCTCGTCTACACTTCAAATGAATGTAAATGCGACACTTCCTTGTAAGGAAATAGCGTTTGCAGATGTCTACCTATCGTAGCAATAGAGTTCTAATGCTTCTTAAAACGCGATATCGCATCTCATTTCTATGTTCCATGGTAAGATATAATATGATTTGCGAAGTGTCATGTATTCCTCGTCTACACTTCAAATGCATGTAAATGCGAAACTTCCATGCAAGGAAATAGCGTTTGCAGATGTCTACGTATCGTAGCAATGGAGTTCTTATGATTCTTAAAACGCGATATCGCATCTCATTTCTATGTTCCATGGTAAGATATAATATGATTTGCGAAGTGTCATGTATTCCTCGTCTACACTTCAAATAAATGTAAATGCGACACTTCCTTGTAAGGCAATAGCGTTTGCAGATGTCTACCTATCGTAGCAATAGAGTTCTAATGCTTCTTAAAACGCGATATCGCATCTCATTTCTATGTTCCATGGTAAGATATAATATGATTTGCGAAGTGTCATGTATTCCTCGTCTACACTTCAAATGAATGTAAATGCGACACTTCCTTGCAAGGAAATAGCGTTTGCAAACGTCTACCTACCGTAGCAATAGTGTTCTAATGCTTCTTAAAACGCGATATCGCATCTCATTTCTATGTTTCATGGTAAGATATAATATGATTTGCGAAGTGTTATGTATTCCTCGTCTACACTTCAAATGAATGTAAATGCGACACTTCCTTGCAAGGAAATAGCGTTTGCGAATGTCCATCTATCGTAGCAATAGTGTTCTAATGCTGCTTAAAACGCGATATCGCATCTCATTTCTATGTTTCATGGTAAGATATAATATGATTTGCGAAGTGTTATGCATTCCTCGTCTACGATTCAAATGAATGTAAATGCGACACTTCCTTGCAAGGAAATAGCGTTTGCAGATGTCTACGTATCGTAGCAATAGATTTCTTATGATTCTTAAAACGCGATATCACATCTCATTTCTATGTTTCATGGTAAGATATAATATGATTAGCGAAGTGTTATGTATTCCTCGATCTACACTTCAAATGAATGTGAATGCGACACTTCCTTGCAAGGAAATAGCGTTTGCAGATGTCTACGTATCGTAGCAATAGAGTTCAAATGCTTCTTAAAACGCGATATCGCATCTCATTTCTATGTTTCATGGTAAGATATAATATGATTTGCGAAGTGTTATGTATTCCTCGTCTACACTTCAAATGAATGTAAATGCGACACTTCCTTGCAAGGGAATAGCGTTTACGAATGTCTACCTATCATAGCAATAGTGTTCTAATGCTTCTTAAAACGCGATATCGCATCTCATCTCTATGTTTCATGGTAAGATATAATATGATTTGCGAAGTGTTATGTATTCCTCGTCTACACTTCAAATGAATGTAAATGCGACACTTCCTTGCAAGGAAATAGCGTTTGCAGATGTCTACGAATCGAAGCAATAGAGTTCAAATGCTTCTTAAAACGCGATATCGCACCTCATTTCTATGTTTCATGGTAAGATATATTATGATTTGCGAAGTGTTATGTATTCCTCGTCTACACTTCAAATGAATGTAAATGCGACACTTCCTTGCAAGGAAATAGCGTTTACAGATGTCTACGTATCGTAGCAATAGAGTTCTTATGATTCTTAAAACGCGATATCACATCTCATTTCTATGTTTCATGGTAAGATATAATGTGATTTGCGAAGTGTTATGTATTCCTCGTCTACACTTCAAATGAATGTGAATGCGACACTTCCTTGCAAGGAAATAGCGTTTGCGAATGTCTACCTATCGTAGCAATAGTGTTCTAATGCTTCTTAAAACGCGATATCGCATCTCATCTCTATGTTTCATGGTAAGATATAATACGATTTGCGAAGTGTTATGTATTCCTCGTCTACGCTTCAAATGAATGTAAATGCGACACTTCCTTGCAAGGAAATAGCGTTTGCAGATGTCTACGTATCGAAGCAATAGGGTTCAAATGCTTCTTAAAACGCGATATCGCATCTCATTTCTATGTTTCATGGTAAGATATAATATGATTAGCGAAGTGTTATGTATTCCTCATCTACATTTCAAATGAATGTGAATGCGACACTTCCTTGCAAGGAAATAGCGTTTGCGAATGTCTACCTATCGTAGCAATAGAGTTCTAATGCTTCTTAAAACGCGATATCGCATCTCATTTCTATGTTTCATGGTAAGATATAATATGATTTGCGAAGTGTCATGTATTCCTCGTCTACACTTCAAATGAATGTAAATGCGACACTTCCTTGCAAGGAAATAGCGTTTGCGAATGTCTACCTATCGTAGCAATAGTGTTCTAATGCTTCTTAAAACGCGATATCGCATCTCATCTCTATGTTTCATGGTAAGATATAATACGATTTGCGAAGTGTTATGTATTCCTCGTCTACGCTTCAAATGAATGTAAATGCGACACTTCCTTGCAAGGAAATAGCGTTTGCAGATGTCTACGTATCGAAGCAATAGGGTTCAAATGCTTCTTAAAACGCGATATCGCATCTCATTTCTATGTTTCATGGTAAGATATAATATGATTAGCGAAGTGTTATGTATTCCTCATCTACATTTCAAATGAATGTGAATGCGACACTTCCTTGCAAGGAAATAGCGTTTGCGAATGTCTACCTATCGTAGCAATAGAGTTCTAATGCTTCTTAAAACGCGATATCGCATCTCATTTCTATGTCACATGGTAAGATATAATATGATTTGCGAAGTGTCATGTATTCCTCGTCTACACTTCAAATGAATGTAAATGCGACACTTCCTTGCAAGGAAATAGCGTTTGCAGATGTCTAGCTATCGTAGCAATAGAGTTCTAATGCTTCTTAAAACGCGATATCGCATCTCATTTCTATGTTTCATGGTAAGATATAGTATGATTTGCGAAGTGTTATGTATTCCTCGTCTACACTTCAAATGAATGTAAATGCGACACTTCCTTGCAAGGGAATAGCGTTTACGAATGTCTACCTATCATAGCAATAGTGCTCTAATGCTTCTTAAAACGCGATATCGCATCTCATCTCTATGTTTCATGGTAAGATATAATATGATTTGCGAAGTGTTATGTATTCCTCGTCTACACTTCAAATGAATGTAAATGCGACACTTCCTTGCAAGGAAATAGCGTTTGCAGATGTCTACGAATCGAAGCAATAGAGTTCAAATGCTTCTTAAAACGCGATATCGCACCTCATTTCTATGTTTCATGGTAAGATATATTATGATTTGCGAAGTGTTATGTATTCCTCGTCTACACTTCAAATGAATGTAAATGCGACACTTCCTTGCAAGGGAATAGCGTTTACGAATGTCTGCCTATCATAGCAATAGTGTTCTAATGCTTCTTAAAACGCGATATCGCATCTCATCTCTATGTTTCATGGTAAGATATAATATGATTTGCGAAGTGTTATGTATTCCTCGTCTACACTTCAAATGAATGTAAATGCGACACTTCCTTGCAAGGAAATAGCGTTTGCAGATGTCTACGAATCGAAGCAATAGAGTTCAAATGCTTCTTAAAACGCGATATCGCACCTCATTTCTATGTTTCATGGTAAGATATATTATGATTTGCGAAGTGTTATGTATTCCTCGTCTACACTTCAAATGAATGTAAATGCGACACTTCCTTGCAAGGAAATAGCGTTTACAGATGTCTACGTATCGTAGCAATAGAGTTCTTATGATTCTTAAAACGCGATATCACATCTCATTTCTATGTTTCATGGTAAGATATAATGTGATTTGCGAAGTGTTATGTATTCCTCGTCTACACTTCAAATGAATGTGAATGCGACACTTCCTTGCAAGGAAATAGCGTTTGCGAATGTCTACCTATCGTAGCAATAGTGTTCTAATGCTTCTTAAAACGCGATATCGCATCTCATCTCTATGTTTCATGGTAAGATATAATACGATTTGCGAAGTGTTATTTATTCCTCGTCTACGCTTCAAATGAATGTAAATGCGACACTTCCTTGCAAGGAAATAGCGTTTGCAGATGTCTACGTATCGAAGCAATAGGGTTCAAATGCTTCTTAAAACGCGATATCGCATCTCATTTCTATGTTTCATGGTAAGATATAATATGATTAGCGAAGTGTTATGTATTCCTCATCTACATTTCAAATGAATGTGAATGCGACACTTCCTTGCAAGGAAATAGCGTTTGCGAATGTCTACCTATCGTAGCAATAGAGTTCTAATGCTTCTTAAAACGCGATATCGCATCTCATTTCTATGTTTCATGGTAAGATATAATATGATTTGCGAAGTGTCATGTATTCCTCGTCTACACTTCAAATGAATGTAAATGCGACACTTCCTTGCAAGGAAATAGCGTTTGCGAATGTCTACCTATCGTAGCAATAGTGTTCTAATGCTTCTTAAAACGCGATATCGCATCTCATCTCTATGTTTCATGGTAAGATATAATACGATTTGCGAAGTGTTATGTATTCCTCGTCTACGCTTCAAATGAATGTAAATGCGACACTTCCTTGCAAGGAAATAGCGTTTGCAGATGTCTACGTATCGAAGCAATAGGGTTCAAATGCTTCTTAAAACGCGATATCGCATCTCATTTCTATGTTTCATGGTAAGATATAATATGATTAGCGAAGTGTTATGTATTCCTCATCTACATTTCAAATGAATGTGAATGCGACACTTCCTTGCAAGGAAATAGCGTTTGCGAATGTCTACCTATCGTAGCAATAGAGTTCTAATGCTTCTTAAAACGCGATATCGCATCTCATTTCTATGTTTCATGGTAAGATATAATATGATTTGCGAAGTGTCATGTATTCCTCGTCTACACTTCAAATGAATGTAAATGCGACACTTCCTTGCAAGGAAATAGCGTTTGCAGATGTCTAGCTATCGTAGCAATAGAGTTCTAATGCTTCTTAAAACGCGATATCGCATCTCATTTCTATGTTTCATGGTAAGATATAGTATGATTTGCGAAGTGTTATGTATTCCTCGTCTACACTTCAAATGAATGTAAATGCGACACTTCCTTGCAAGGCAATAGCGTTTGCAGATTTCTACGTATCGTAGCAATAGAGTTCTTATGATTCTTAAAACGCGATATCGCATCTCATTTCTATGTTTCTTGGTAAGGTATAATATGATTTGCGAAGTGTTATGTATTCCTCGTCTACACTTCAAATGAATGTTAATGCGACACTTCCTTGTAAGGGAATAGGGTTTGCAGATGTCTACCTATCGCAGCAATAGATTTGTAATGCTTCTTAGAACGCGATATCGCATCTCATTTCTATGTTTCATGGTAAGATATAATATGATTTGCGAAGTGTCATGTATTCCTCGTCTACACTTCAAGTGAATGTAAATGCGACACTTACTTGCAAGGAATTAGCGATGCAGATGTCTAGGTATCGTAGCAATAGAGTTCTAATGCTTCTTAAAACGCGATATCGCATCTCATTTCTATGTTTCATGGTAAGATATAATATGATTTGCGAAGTGTTATGTATTCCTCGTCTATACTTCAAATGAATGTAAATGCGACACTTCCTTGCAAGGAAATAGGGTTTGCAGATGTCTACGTATCGTAGCAATGGAATTCTTATGATTCTTAAAACGCGATATCGCATCTCATTTCTATGTTTCATGGTAAGGTATAATATGATTTGCGAAGCGTTATGTATTCCTCGTCTGCACTTCAAATGAATGTAAATGCGACACTTCCTTGTAAGGAAATAGCGTTTGCAGATGTCTACCTATCGCAGCAATAGATTAGTAATGCTTCTGAAACGCGATATCGCATCTTATTTCTATGTTTCATGGTAAGATATAATATGATTTGCGAAGTGTCATTTATTCCTCGTCCACACTTCAAATGAATGTGAATGCGACACTTCCTTGCAAGGAAATAGCGTTTGCGAATGTCTACCTATCGTAGCAATAGTGTTCTAATGCTTCTTAAAACGCGGTATCGCATCTCATTTCTATGTTTCATGGTAAGATATAATATTCATTGCGAAGTGTTATGCATTCCTTGTCTACGATTGAAATGAATGTAAATGCGACACTTCATTGCAAGGAAATAGCGTTTGCAGATGTCTACGTATCGTAGCAATAGAGTTCAAATGCTTCTTAAACCGCGATATCGCATCTCATTTCTATGTTTCATGGTAAGATATAATATGAATTGCGAAGTGTCATGTATACCTCGTCTACACTTCAAATGAATGTAAATGCGACACTTCCTTGCAAGGAAATAGCGTTTGCGAATGTCTATCTATCGTAGCAATAGTGTTCTAATGCTGCTTAAAACGCGATATCGCATCTCATTTCTATGTTTCATGGTAAGATATAATATGATTTGCGAAGCGTCATGTATTCCTCGTCTACACTTCAAATGAATGTAAATGCGACACTTCCTTGCAAGGAAATAGCGTTTGCAGATGTCTAGCTATCGTAGCAATAGAGTTCTAATGCTTCTTAAAACGCGATATCGCATCTCATTTCTATGTTTCATGGTAAGATATAGTATGATTTGCGAAGTGTTATGTATTCCTCGTCTAAACTTCAAATGAATGTAAATGCGACACTTCCTTGCAAGGCAATAGCGTTTGCAGATTTCTACCTATCGTAGCAATAGAGTTCTTATGATTCTTAAAACGCGATATCGCATCTCATTTCTATGTTTCTTGGTAAGGTATAATATGATTTGCGAAGTGTTATGTATTCCTCGTCTACACTTCAAATGAATGTTAATGCGACACTTCCTTGTAAGGGAATAGGGTTTGCAGATGTCTACCTATCGCAGCAATAGATTTGTAATGCTTCTTAAAACGCGATATCGCATCTCATTTCTATGTTTCATGGTAAGATATAATATGATTTGCGAAGCGTTATGTATTCCTCGTCTGCACTTCAAATGAATGTAAATGCGACACTTCCTTGTAAGGAAATAGCGTTTGCAGATGTCTACCTATCGCAGCAATAGATTTGTAATGCTTCTGAAACGCGATATCGCATCTTATTTCTATGTTTCATGGTAAGATATAATATGATTTGCGAAGTGTCATTTATTCCTCGTCCACACTTCAAATGAATGTGAATGCGACACTTCCTTGCAAGGAAATAGCGTTTGCGAATGTCTACCTATCGTAGCAATAGTGTTCTAATGCTTCTTAAAACGCGGTATCGCATCTCATTTCTATGTTTCATGGTAAGATATATTACGATTTGCCAAGTGTTATGTATTCCTCGTCTACACTTCAAATGAATGTAAATGCGACACTTACTTACAATGAAATAGCGTTTGCAGATGTCTACGTATCGTAGCAATAGAGTTCTTATGATTCTTAGAACGCGATATCGCATCTCATTTCTATGTTTCATGGTAAGATATAATATGATTTGCGAAGTGTTATGTATTCCTCTTCTACACTTCAAATGAATGTAAATGCGACACTTCCTTGCAAGGAAATAGCGTTTGCAGGTGTCTACGTATCGTAGCAATAGATTTCTTATGATTCTTAAAACGCGATATCGCATCTCATTTCTATGTTTCATGGTAAGATATAATATTCATTGCGAAGTGTTATGCATTCCTTGTCTACGATTGAAATGAATGTAAATGCGACACTTCCTTGCAAGGAAATAGCGTTTGCAGATGTCTACGTATCGTAGCAATAGAGTTCAAATGCTTCTTAAACCGCGATATCGCATCTCATTTCTATGTTTCATGGTAAGATATAATATGAATTGCGAAGTGTCATGTATACCTCGTCTACACTTCAAATGAATGTAAATGCGACACTTCCTTGCAAGGAAATAGCGTTTGCGAATGTCTATCTATCGTAGCAATAGTGTTCTAATGCTGCTTAAAACGCGATATCGCATCTCATTTCTATGTTTCATGGTATGATGTAATATGATTTGCGAAGTGTCATGTATTCCTCGTCTACACTTCAAATGAATGTAAATGCGACACTTCCTTGCAAGGAAATAGCGTTTGCAGATGTCTAGCTATCGTAGCAATAGAGTTCTAATGCTTCTTAAAACGCGATATCGCATCTCATTTCTATGTTTCATGGTAAGATATAGTATGATTTGCGAAGTGTTATGTATTCCTCGTCTACACTTCAAATGAATGTAAATGCGACACTTCCTTGCAAGGCAATAGCGTTTGCAGATTTCTACGTATCGTAGCAATAGGGTTCTTATGATTCTTAAAACGCGATATCGCATCTCATTTCTATGTTTCTTGGTAAGGTATAATATGATTTGCGAAGTGTTATGTATTCCTCGTCTACACTTCAAATGAATGTTAATGCGACACTTCCTTGTAAGGGAATAGGGTTTGCAGATGTCTACCTATCGCAGCAATAGATTTGTAATGCTTCTTAAAACGCGATATCGCATCTCATTTCTATGTTTCATGGTAAGATATAATATTATTTGCGAAGCGTTATGTATTCCTCGTCTGCACTTCAAATGAATGTAAATGCGACACTTCCTTGTAAGGAAATAGCGCTTGCAGATGTCTACCTATCGCAGCAATAGATTTGTAATGCTTCTGAAACGCGATATCGCATCTTATTTCTATGTTTCATGGTAAGATATAATATGATTTGCGAAGTGTCATTTATTCCTCGTCCACACTTCAAATGAATGTGAATGCGACACTTCCTTGCAAGGAAATAGCGTTTGCGAATGTCTACCTATCGTAGCAATAGTGTTCTAATGCTTCTTAAAACGCGGTATCGCATCTCATTTCTATGTTTCATGGTAAGATATATTATGATTTGCCAAGTGTTATGTATTCCTCGTCTACACTTCAAATGAATGTTAATGCGACACTTCCTTGTAAGGGAATAGGGTTTGCAGATGTCTACCTATCGCAGCAATAGATTTGTAATGCTTCTTAAAACGCGATATCGCATCTCATTTCTATGTTTCATGGTAAGATATAATATGATTTGCGAAGCGTTATGTATTCCTCGTCTGCACTTCAAATGAATGTAAATGCGACACTTCCTTGTAAGGGTATAGGGTTTGCAGATGTCTACCTATCGCAGCAATAGATTTGTAATGCTTCTTAAAACGCGATATCGCATCTCATTTCTATGTTTCATGGTAAGATATAATATGATTTGCGAAGCGTTATGTATTCCTCGTCTGCACTTCAAATGAATGTAAATGCGACACTTCCTTGTAAGGAAATAGCGTTTGCAGATGTCTACCTATCGCAGCAATAGATTTGTAATGCTTCTGAAACGCGATATCGCATCTTATTTCTATGTTTCATGGTAAGATATAATATGATTTGCGAAGTGTCATTTATTCCTCGTCCACACTTCAAATGAATGTGAATGCGACACTTCCTTGCAAGGAAATAGCGTTTGCGAATGTCTACCTATCGTAGCAATAGTGTTCTAATGCTTCTTAAAACGCGGTATCGCATCTCATTTCTATGTTTCATGGTAAGATATATTATGATTTGCCAAGTGTTATGTATTCCTCGTCTACACTATAAATGAATGTAAATGCGACACTTACTTACAAGGAAATAGCGTTTGCAGATGTCTACGTATCGTAGCAATAGAGTTCTTATGATTCTTAGAACGCGATATCGCATCTCATTTCTATGTTTCATGGTAAGATATAATATGATTTGCGAAGTGTTATGTATTCCTCTTCTACACTTCAAATGAATGTAAATGCGACACTTCCTTGCAAGGAAATAGCGTTTGCAGATGTCTACGTATCGTAGCAATAGAGTTCAAATGCTTCTTAAACAGCGATATCGCATCTCATTTCTATGTTTCATGGTAAGATATAATATGATTTGCGAAGTGTCATGTATTCCTCGTCTACACTTCAAATGAATGTAAATGCGACACTTCCATGCAAGGAAATAGCGTTTGCAGATGTCTACGTATCGTAGCAATAGGGTTCTTATGATTCTTAAAACGCGATATCGCATCTCAGTTCTATGTTTCATGGTAAGATATAATATGATTTGCGAAGTATTATGTTTTCCTCGTCTACACTTCAAATGAATGTAAATGCGACACTTCCTTGTAAGGAAATTGCGTTTGCAGATGTCTACCTATCGTAGCAATAGAGTTCTAATGCTTCTTAAAACGCGATATCGCATCTCATTTCTATGTTCCATGGTAAAATATAATATGATTTGCGAAGTGTCATGTATTCCTCATCTACACTTCAAATGCATGTAAATGCGAAACTTCCATGCAAGGAAATAGCGTTTGCAGATGTCTACGTATCGCAGCAATGGAGTTCTTATGATTCTTAAAACGCGATATCGCATTTCATTTCTATGTTCCATGGTAAGATATAATATGATTTGCGAGGTGTTATGTATTCCTCGTCTACACTTCAAATGAATGTAAATGCGACACTTCCTTGTAAGGAAATAGCGTTTGCAGATGTCAACCTATCGTAGCAATAGAGTTCTAATGCTTCTTAAAACGCGATATATCATCTCATTTCTATGTTTCATGGTAAGATATAATATGATTTGCGAAGTGTCACGTATTCCTCGTCTACACTTCAAATGAATGTGAATGCGACACTTCCTTGCAAGGAAATAGCGTTTGCAGATGTCTACGTATCGTAGCAATAGAGTTCAAATGCTTCTTAAAACGCGATATCGCATCTCATTCCTATGTTTCATGGTAAGATATAATATGAATTGCGAAGTGTCATGTATACCTCGTCTACACTTCAAATGAATGTAAATGCGACACTTCCTTGCAAGGAAATAGCGTTTGCGAATGTCTATCTATCGTAGCAATAGTGTTCTAATGCTGCTTAAAACGCGATATCGCATCTCATTTCTATGTTTCATGGTAAGATATATTATGATTCGCGAAGTGCTATGTATTCCTCGTCTACACTTCAAATGACTGTAAATGCGACACTTCCTTGCAAGGAAATAGCGTTTGCAGATGTCTACGTATCAAAGCAATAGGGTTCAAATGCTTCTTAAAACGCGTTATCGCATCTCATTTCTATGTTTCATGGTAAGATATATTATGATTTGCGAAGTGTTATGTATTCCTCGTCTGCACTTCAAATGAATGTAAATGCGACACTTCCTTGTAAGGAAATAGCGTTTGCAGATGTCAACCTATCGTAGCAATAGAGTTCTAATGCTTCTTAAAACGCAATATATCATCTCATTTCTATGTTTCATGGTAAGATATAATATGATTTGCGAAGTGTCACGTATTCCTCGTCTACACTTCAAATGAATGTGAATGCGACACTTCCTTGCAAGGAAATAGCGTTTGCAGATGTCTACGTATCGTAGCAATAGAGTTCTTATGATTCTTAGAACGCGATATCGCATCTCATTTCTATGTTTCATGGTAAGATATAATATGATTTGCGAAGTGTTATGTATTCCTCTTCTACACTTCAAATGAATGTAAATGCGACACTTCCTTGCAAGGAAATAGCGTTTGCAGATGTCTACGTATCGTAGCAATAGATTTCTTATGATTCTTAAAACGCGATATCGCATCTCATTTCTATGTTTCATGGTAAGATATAATATTCATTGCGAAGTGTTATGCATTCCTCGTCTACGATTGAAATGAATGTAAATGCGACACTTCCTTGCAAGGAAATAGCGTTTGCAGATGTCTACGTATCGTAGCAATGGAGTTCTTATGATTCTTAAAACGCGATATCGCATTTCATTTCTATGTTCCATGGTAAGATATAATATGATTTGCGAGGTGTTATGTATTCCTCGTCTACACTTCAAATGAATGTAAATGCGACACTTCCTTGCTAGGAAATAGCGTTTGCAGATGTCTACCTATCGCAGCAATAGATTTGTAATGCTTCTTAAAACGCGATATCGCGTCTCATTTCTATGTTTCATGGTAAGATATAATATGATTTGCGAAGTGTCATGTATTCCTCGACTACACTTCAAGTGAATGTAAATGCGACACTTACTCGCAAGGAATTAGCGATGCAGATGTCTAGGTATCGTAGCAATAGAGTTCTAATGCTTCTTAAAACGCGAAATCGCATCTCATTTCTATGTTTCATGGTAAGATATAATATGATTTGCGAAGTGTTATGTATTCCTCGTCTGCACTTCAAATGAATGTAAATGTGACACTTCCTTGTAAGGAAATAGCGTTTGCAGATGTCAACCTATCGTAGCAATAGAGTTCTAATGCTTCTTAAAACGCGATATATCATCTCATTTCTATGTTTCATGGTAAGATATAATATGATTTGCGAAGTGTCACGTATTCCTCGTCTATACTTCAAATGAATGTGAATGCGACACTTCCTTGCAAGGAAATAGCGTTTGCAGATGTCTACGTATCGTAGCAATAGAGTTCAAATGCTTCTTAAAACGCGATATCGCATCTCATTTCTATGTTTCATGGTAAGATATAATATGAATTGCGAAGTGTCATGTATACCTCGTCTACACTTCAAATGAATGTAAATGCGACACTTCCTTGCAAGGAAATAGCGTTTGCGAATGTCTATCTATCGTAGCAATAGTGTTCTAATGCTGCTTAAAACGCGATATCGCATCTCATTTCTATGTTTCATGGTAAGATATATTATGATTCGCGAAGTGTTATGTATTCCTCGTCTACACTTCAAATGACTGTAAATGCGACACTTCCTTGCAAGGAAATAGCGTTTGCAGATGTCTACGTATCAAAGCAATAGGGTTCAAATGCTTCTTAAAACGCGTTATCGCATCTCATTTCTATGTTTCATGGTAAGATATATTATGATTTGCGAAGTGTTATGTATTCCTCGTCTGCACTTCAAATGAATGTAAATGCGACACTTCCTTGTAAGGAAATAGCGTTTGCAGATGTCAACCTATCGTAGCAATAGAGTTCTAATGCTTCTTAAAACGCAATATATCATCTCATTTCTATGTTTCATGGTAAGATATAATATGATTTGCGAAGTGTCACGTATTCCTCGTCTACACTTCAAATGAATGTGAATGCGACACTTCCTTGCAAGGAAATAGCGTTTGCAGATGTCTACGTATCGTAGCAATAGAGTTCTTATGATTCTTAGAACGCGATATCGCATCTCATTTCTATGTTTCATGGTAAGATATAATATGATTTGCGAAGTGTTATGTATTCCTCTTCTACACTTCAAATGAATGTAAATGCGACACTTCCTTGCAAGGAAATAGCGTTTGCAGATGTCTACGTATCGTAGCAATAGATTTCTTATGATTCTTAAAACGCGATATCGCATCTCATTTCTATGTTTCATGGTAAGATATAATATTCATTGCGAAGTGTTATGCATTCCTCGTCTACGATTGAAATGAATGTAAATGCGACACTTCCTTGCAAGGAAATAGCGTTTGCAGATGTCTACGTATCGTAGCAATGGAGTTCTTATGATTCTTAAAACGCGATATCGCATTTCATTTCTATGTTCCATGGTAAGATATAATATGATTTGCGAGGTGTTATGTATTCCTCGTCTACACTTCAAATGAATGTAAATGCGACACTTCCTTGCTAGGAAATAGCGTTTGCAGATGTCTACCTATCGCAGCAATAGATTTGTAATGCTTCTTAAAACGCGATATCGCGTCTCATTTCTATGTTTCATGGTAAGATATAATATGATTTGCGAAGTGTCATGTATTCCTCGACTACACTTCAAGTGAATGTAAATGCGACACTTACTCGCAAGGAATTAGCGATGCAGATGTCTAGGTATCGTAGCAATAGAGTTCTAATGCTTCTTAAAACGCGAAATCGCATCTCATTTCTATGTTTCATGGTAAGATATAATATGATTTGCGAAGTGTTATGTATTCCTCGTCTGCACTTCAAATGAATGTAAATGTGACACTTCCTTGTAAGGAAATAGCGTTTGCAGATGTCAACCTATCGTAGCAATAGAGTTCTAATGCTTCTTAAAACGCGATATATCATCTCATTTCTATGTTTCATGGTAAGATATAATATGATTTGCGAAGTGTCACGTATTCCTCGTCTATACTTCAAATGAATGTGAATGCGAAACTTCCTCGCTAGGAAATAGCGTTTGCAGATGTCTACGTATCGTAGCAATAGATTTCTAATGCTTCTTAAAACGCGATATCGCATCTCATTTCTATGTTTCATGGTAAGATATAATATGAATTGCGAAGTGTCATGTATACCTCGTCTACACTTCAAATGAATGTAAATGCGACACTTCCTTGCAAGGAAATAGCGTTTGCGAATGTCTATCTATCGTAGCAATAGTGTTCTAATGCTTCTTAAAAAGCGATATCGCAACTCATTTCTATGTTTCATGGTAAGATATATTATGATTTGCGAAGTGTTATGTATTCCTCGTCTACACTTCAAATGAATGTAAATGCGACACTTACTTGCAAGGAAATAGCGTTTGCAGATGTCTACGTATCGTAGCAATAGAGTTCTTATGATTCTTAAAACGCGATATCGCTTCTCATTTCTATGTTTCATGGTAAGATATAATATGATTTGCGAAGTGTTATGTATTCCTCGTCTACACTTCAAATGAATGTAAATGCGACACTTCCTTGCAAGGAAATAGCGTTTGCGAATGTCTACCTATCATAGCAATAGTGTTCTAATGCTTCTTAAAACGCGATATCGCATCTCATCTCTATGTTTCATGGTAAGATATAGTATGATTTGCGAAGTGTTATGTATTCCTCGTCTACACTTCAAATGAATGTAAATGCGACACTTACTTGCAAGGAAATAGCGTTTGCAGATGTCTACGTATCGTAGCAATAGAGTTCTTATGATTCTTAAAACGCGATATCGCATCTCATTTCTATGTTTCATGGTAAGATATAATATGAATTGCGAAGTGTCATGTATACCTCGTCTACACTTCAAATGAATGTAAATGCGACACTTCCTTGCAAGGAAGTAGCGTTTGCGAAAGTCTATCTATCGTAGCAATAGTGTTCTAATGCTGCTTAATACGCGATATCGCATCTCATTTCTATGTTTCATGGTAAGATCTATTATGATTCGCGAAGTGTTATGTATTCCTCGTCTACACTTCAAATGACTGTAAATGCGACACTTCCTTGCAAGGAAATAGCGTTTGCAGATGTCTACGCATCGAAGCAATAGGGTTCAAATGCTTCTTAAAACGCGTTATCGCATCTCATTTCTATGTTTCATGGTAAGATATATTATGATTTGCGAAGTGTTATGTATTCCTCGTCTACACTTCAAATGAATGTAAATGCGACACTTACTTGCAAGGAAATAGCGTTTGCAGATGTCTACGTATCGTAGCAATAGAGTTCTTATGATTCTTAAAACGCGATATCGCATCTCATTTCTATGTTTCATGGTAAGATATAATATGATTTGCGAAGTGTTATGTATTCCTCGTCTACACTTCAAATGAATGTGAATGCGAAACTTCCTCGCTAGGAAATAGCGTTTGCAGATGTCTACGTATCGTAGCAATAGATTTCTAATGCTTCTTAAAACGCGATATCGCATCTCATTTCTATGTTTCATGGTAAGATATAATACGAATTGCGAAGTGTCATGTATACCTCGTCTACACTTCAAATGAATGTAAATGCGACACTTCTTTGCAAGGAAATAGCGTTTGCGATTGTCTATCTATCGTAGCAATAGTGTTCTAATGCTTCTTAAAACGCGATATCGCATCTCATTTCTATGTTGCATGGTAAGATATAATATGATTTGCGAAGTGTTATGTATTCCTCGTCTACACTTCAAATGAATGTGAATGCGAAACTTCCTCGCTAGGAAATAGCGTTTGCAGATGTCTACGTATCGTAGCAATAGATTTCAAATGCTTCTTAAAACGCGATATCGCATCTCATTTCTATGTTTCATGGTAAGATATAATATGAATTGCGAAGTGTCATGTATACCTCGTCTACACTTCAAATGAATGTAAATGCGACACTTCCTTGCAAGGAAATAGCGTTTGCCAATGTCTATCTATCGTAGCAATAGTGTTCTAATGCTGCTTAATACGCGATATCGCATCTCATTTCTATGTTTCATGGTAAGATATATTATGATTCGCGAAGTGTTATGTATTCCTCGTCTACACTTCAAATGACTGTAAATGCGACACTTCCTTGCAAGGAAATAGCGTTTGCAGATGTCTACGCATCGAAGCAATAGGGTTCAAATGCTTCTTAAAACGCGTTATCGCATCTCATTTCTATGTTTCATGGTAAGATATAATATGATTTGCGAAGTGTTATGTATTCCTCGTCTACACTTCAAATGAATGTGAATGCGAAACTTCCTCGCTAGGAAATAGCGTTTGCAGATGTCTACGTATCGTAGCAATAGATTTCTAATGCTTCTCAAAACGCGATATCGCACCTCATTTCTATGTTTCATGGTAAGATATAATATGAATTGCGAAGTGTCATGTATACCTCGTCTACACTTCAAATGAATGTAAATGCGACACTTCCTTGCAAGGAAATAGCGTTTGCAGATGTCTACGTATCGTAGCAATAGAGTTCAAATGCTTCTTAAAACGCGATATCGCATCTCATTTCTATGTTTCATGGTAAGATATAATATGATCTGCGAAGTGTTATGTATTCCTCGTCTACACTTCAAATGAATGTAAATGCGACACTTCCTTGCAAGGAAATAGCGGTTGCGAATGTCTACCTATCATAGCAATAGTGTTCTAATGCTTCTTAAAACGCGATATCGGATCTCATTTCTATGTTTCATGGTAAGATATAATATGATTTGCGAACTGTTATGTATTCCTCGTCTACACTTCAAATGAATGTGAATGCGAAACTTCCTCGCTAGGAAATAGCGTTTGCAGATGTCTACGTATCGTAGCAATAGATTTCTAATGCTTCTTAAAACGCGATATCGCATCTCATTTCTATGTTTCATGGTAAGATATAATATGATTTGCGAAGTGTTATGTATTCCTCGTCTACACTTCAAATGAATGTGAATGCGAAACTTCCTCGCTAGGAAATAGCGTTTGCAGATGTCTACGTATCGTAGCAATAGATTTCTAATGCTTCTTAAAACGCGATATCGCATCTCATTTCTATGTTTCATGGTAAGATATAATACGAATTGCGAAGTGTCATGTATACCTCGTCTACACTTCAAATGAATGTAAATGCGACACTTCTTTGCAAGGAAATAGCGTTTGCGATTGTCTATCTATCGTAGCAATAGTGTTCTAATGCTTCTTAAAACGCGATATCGCATCTCATTTCTATGTTGCATGGTAAGATATAATATAATTTGCGAAGTGTCATGTATTCCTCGTCCACACTTCAAATGAATGTAAATGCGACACTTCGTTGCAAGGAAATAGCGTTTGCGAATGTCTATCTATCGTAGCAATAGTGTTCTAATGCTTCTTAAAACGCGATATCGCATCTCATTTCTATGTTTCATGGTAAGATATATTATGATTTGCGAAGTGTTATGTATTCCTCGTCTACACTTCAAATGAATGTAAATGCGACACTTACTTGCAAGGAAATAGCGTTTGCAGATGTCTACGTATCGTAGCAATAGAGTTCTTATGATTCTTAAAACGCGATATCGCTTCTCATTTCTATGTTTCATGGTAAGATATAATATGATTTGCGAAGTGTTATGTATTCCTCGTCTACACTTCAAATGAATGTAAATGCGACACTTCCTTGCAAGGAAATAGCGTTTGCGAATGTCTACCTATCATAGCAATAGTGTTCTACTGCTTCTTAAAACGCGATATCGCATCTCATCTCTATGTTTCATGGTAAGATATAGTATGATTTGCGAAGTGTTATGTATTCCTCGTCTACGCATCAAATGAATGTAAATGCGACACTTCCTTGTAAGGAAATAGCGTTTGCAGATGTCTAACTATCGTAGCAATAGAGTTCTAATGCTTCTTAAAACGCGATATCGCATCTCATTTCTATGTTTCATGGAAAGATATAATATGATTTGCGAAGTGTTATGTATTCCTCGTCTACACTTCAAATGAATGTAAATGCGACACTTCCTTGCAAGGAAATAGCGTTTGAGAATGTCTACCTATCATAGCAATAGTGTTCTAATGCTTCTTAAAACGCGATATCGCATCTCATCTCTATGTTTCATGGTAAGATATAATATGATTTGCGAAGTGTTATGTATTCCTCGTCTACACTTCAAATGAATGTAAATGCGACACTTCCTTGCAAGGAAATAGCGTTTGCAGATATCTACGTATCGAAGCAATAGAGTTCAAATGCTTGTTAAAACGCGATATCGCATCTCATTTCTATGTTTCGTGGTAAGATATAATATGATTTGCGAAGTGTCATGTATTCCTCGTCTACACTTCAAATGAATGTAAATGCGACACTACCTTGCTAGGAAATAGCGCCTGTAGATGTCTAGGTATCGCAGCAATAGAGTTCTAATGCTCCTTAAAACGCGATATCGCATCTCATTTCTATGTTTCATGGTAAGATATAATATAATTTGCGAAGTGTCATGTATTCCTCGTCCACACTTCAAATGAATGTAAATGCGACACTTCGTTGCAAGGAAATAGCGTTTGCGAATATCCATCTATCGTAGCAATAGTGTTCAAATGCTTCTTAAAACGCGATATCGCATCTCATTTCTATGTTTCATGGTAAGATATAATATGATTTGCGAAGTGTTATGTATTCCTCGTCTACACTTCAAATGAATGTAAATGCGACACTTCTTTGCAAGGAAATAGCGTTTGCAAATGTCTACCTATCGTAGCAATAGTGTTCTAATGCTTCTTAAAACGCGATATCGCATCTCAGTTCTATGTTTCATGGTAAGATATAATATGATTTGCGAAGTGTTATGTTTTCCTCGTCTACACTTCAAATGAATGTAAATGCGACACTTCCTTGTAAGAAAATAGCGTTTGCTGATGTCTACCTATCGTAGCAATAGAGTTCTAATGCTTCTTAAAACGCGATAGCGCATCTCATTTCTATGTTCCATGGCAAGATATAATATGATTTGCGAAGTGTCATGTATTCCTCGTCTACACTTCAAATGAATGTAAATGAGACACTTCCTTGCAAGGAAATATCGTTTGCGAATATCCATCTATCGTAGCAATAGTGTTCTAATGCTTCTTAAAACGCGATATCGCATCTCATCTCTATGTTTCATGGTAAGATATAATATGATTTGCGAAGTGTTATGTATTCCTCGTCTACACTTCAAATGAATGTAAATGCGACACTTCCTTGCAAGGAAATAGCGTTTGCAGATGTCTACGTATCGAAGCAATAGAGTTCAAATGCTTCTTAAAACGCGATATCGCATCTCATTTCTATGTTTCATGGTAAGATATAATATGATTTGCGAAGTGTTATGTATTCCTCGTCTACACTTCAAATGAATGTAAATGCGACACTTCCTTGCAAGGAAATAGCGGTTGCGAATGTCTACCTATCATAGCAATAGTGTTCTAATGCTTCTTAAAACGCGATATCGCATGTCATCTCTATGTTTCATGGTAAGATATAATATGATTTGCGAAGTGTTATGTATTCCTCGTCTACACTTCAAATGAATGTAAATGCGACACTTCCTTGCAAGGAAATAGCGTTTGCAAACGTCTACCTACCGTAGCAATAGAGTTCTAATGCTTCGTAAAACGCGATATCGCATCTCATTTCTATATTTCATGGTAAGATATAATATGATTTGAGAAGTGTTATGTATTCCTCGTCTACACTTCAAATGAATGTAAATGAGACACTTCCTTGCAAGGAAATATCGTTTGCGAATATCCATCTATCGTTGCAATAGTGTTCTAATGCTTCTTATAACGCGATATCGCATCTCATCTCTATGTTTCATGGTAAGATATAATATGATTTGCGAAGTGTTATGTATTCCTCGTCTACACTTCAAATGAATGTAAATGCGACACTTCCTTGCAAGGAAATAGCGTTTGCAGATGTCTACGTATCGAAGCAATAGAGTTCAAATGCTTCTTAAAACGCGATATCGCATCTCATTTCTATGTTTCATGGTAAGATATAATATGATTTGCGAAGTGTTATGTATTCCTCGTCTACACTTCAAATGAAAGTAAATGCGACACTTCCTTGCAAGGAAATAGCGGTTGCGAATGTCTACCTATCATAGCAATAGTGTTCTAATGCTTCTTAAAACGCGATATCGCATCTCATTTCTATGTTTCATGGTAAGATATAATATGATTTGCGAAGTGTTATGTATTCCTCGTCTACACTTCAAATGAATGTAAATGCAACACTTCTTTGCAAGGAAATAGCGTTTGCAAATGTCTACCTATCGTAACAATAGTGTTCTAATGCTTCTTAGAACGCGATATCGCATCTCAGTTCTATGTTTCATGGTAAGATATAATATGATTTGCGAAGTGTTATGTTTTCCTCGTCTACACTTCAAATGAATGTAAATGCGACACTTCCTTGTAAGGAAATAGCGTTTGCTTATGTCTACCTATCGTAGCAATAGAGTTCTAATGCTTCTTAAAACGCGATATCGCATCTCATTTCTATGTTCCATGGTAAGATATAATATGATTTGCGAAGTGTCATGTATTCCTCGTCTACACTTCAAATGCATGTAAATGCGAAACTTCCATGCAAGGAAATAGCGTTTGCAGATGTCTACGTATCGTAGCAATGGAGTTCTTATGATTCTTAAAACGCGATATCGCATCTCATTTCTATTTTCCATGGTAAGATATAATATGATTTGCGAAGTGTCATGTATTCCTCGTCTACACTTCAAATGAATGTAAATGCGACACTTGCTTGCAAGGAAATAGCGTTTGCAGATGTCTACGTATCGGAGCAATAGGGTTCAAATGCTTCTTAAAACGCGATATCGCATCTCATTTCTATGTTTCATGGTAAGATATATTATGATTTGCGAAGTGTTATGTATTCCTCGTCTACACTTCAAATGAATGTAAATGCGACACTTACTTGCAAGGAAATAGCGTTTGCAGATGTCTACGTATCGTAGCAATAGAGTTCTTATGATTCTTAAAACGCGATATCGCATCTCATTTCTATGTTTCATGGTAAGATATAATATGATTTGCGAAGTGTTATGCATTCCACGTATACGATTGAAATGAATGTAAATGCGACACTTCCTTGCAAGGAAATAGCGTTTGCAGATGTCTACGTATCGTAGCAATAGAGTTCAAATGCTTCTTAAAACGCGATATCGCATCTCATTTCTATGTTTCATGGTAAGATATAATATGATTTGCGAAGTGTTATGTATTCCTCGTCTACACTTCAAATGAATGTAAATGCGACACTTCCTTGCAAGGAAATAGCGTTTGCGAATGTCTACCTATCATAGCAATAGTGTTCTAATGCTTCTTAAAACGCGATATCGCATCTCATCTCTATGTTTCATGGTAAGATATAATATGTTTTGCGAAGTGTTATGTATTCCTCGTCTACACTTCAAATGAATGTAAATGCGACACTTCCTTGCAAGGAAATAGCGTTTGCAAACGTCTACCTACCGTAGCAATAGAGTTCTAATGCTTCGTAAAACGCGATATCGCATCTCATTTCTATATTTCATGGTAAGATATAATATGATTTGAGAAGTGTTATGTATTACTCGTCTACACTTCAAATGAATGTAAATGAGACACTACCTTGCAAGGAAATATCGTTTGCGAATATCCATCTATCGTAGCAATAGTGTTCTAATGCTTCTTAAAACGCGATATCGCATCTCATCTCTATGTTTCATGGTAAGATATAATATGATTTGCGAAGTGTTATGTATTCCTCGACTACACTTCAAATGAATGTAAATGCGACACTTCCTTGCAAGGAAATAGCGTTTGCAGATGTCTACGTATCGAAGCAATAGAGTTCAAATGCTTCTTAAAACGCGATATCGCATCTCATTTCTATTTTTCATGGTAAGATATAATATGATTTGCGAAGTGTTATGTATTCCTCGTCTACACTTCAAGTGAATGTAAAAGCGACACTTCCTTGCAAGGAAATAGCGTTTGCAAACGTCTACCTACCGTAGCAATAGAGTTCTAATGCTTCGTAAAACGCGATATCGCATCTCATTTCTATATTTCATGGTAAGATATAATATGATTTGAGAAGTGTTATGTATTCCTCGTCTACACTTCAAGTGAATGTAAATGAGACACTTCCTTGCAAGGAAATATCGTTTGCGAATATCCATCTATCGTAGCAATAGTGTTCTAATGCTTCTTAAAACGCGATATCGCATCTCATCTCTATGTTTCATGGTAAGATATAATATGATTTGCGAAGTGTTATGTATTCCTCGTCTACACTTCAAATGAATGTAAATGCGACACTTCCTTGCAAGGTAATAGCGTTTGCAGATGTCTACGTATCGAAGCAATAGAGTTCAAATGCTTCTTAAAACGCGATATCGCATCTCATTTCTATGTTTCATGGTAAGATATAATATGATTTGCGAAGTGTTATGTATTCCTCGTCTACACTTCAAATGAATGTAAATGCGACACTTCCTTGCAAGGAAATAGCGGTTGCGAATGTCTACCTATCATAGCAATAGTGTTCTAATGCTTCTTAAAACGCGATATCGCATGTCATCTCTATGTTTCATGGTAAGATATAATATGATTTGCGAAGTGTTATGTATTCCTCGTCTACACTTCAAATGAATGTAAATGCGACACTTCCTTGCAAGGAAATAGCGTTTGCAAACGTCTACCTACCGTAGCAATAGAGTTCTAATGCTTCGTAAAACGCGATATCGCATCTCATTTCTATATTTCATGGTAAGATATAATATGATTTGAGAAGTGTTATGTATTCCTCGTCTACACTTCAAATGAGTGTAAATGAGACACTTCCTTGCAAGGAAATATCGTTTGCGAATATCCATCTATCGTTGCAATAGTGTTCTAATGCTTCTTATAGCGCGATATCGCATCTCATCTCTATGTTTCATGGTAAGATATAATATGATTTGCGAAGTGTTATGTATTCCTCGTCTACACTTCAAATGAATGTAAATGCGACACTTCCTTGCAAGGAAATAGCGTTTGCAGATGTCTACGTATCGAAGCAATAGAGTTCAAATGCTTCTTAAAACGCGATATCGCATCTCATTTCTATTTTTCATGGTAAGATATAATATGATTTGCGAAGTGTTATGTATTCCTCGTCTACACTTCAAGTGAATGTAAATGCGACACTTCCTTGCAAGGAAATAGCGTTTGCAAACGTCTACCTACCGTAGCAATAGAGTTCTAATGCTTCGTAAAACGCGATATCGCATCTCATTTCTATATTTCATGGTAAGATATAATATGATTTGAGAAGTGTTATGTATTCCTCGTCTACACTTCAAGTGAATGTAAATGAGACACTTCCTTGCAAGGAAATATCGTTTGCGAATATCCATCTATCGTAGCAATAGTGTTCTAATGCTTCTTAAAACGCGATATCGCATCTCATTTCTATATTTCATGGTAAGATATAATATGATTTGAGAAGTGTTATGTATTACTCGTCTACACTTCAAATGAATGTAAATGAGACACTACCTTGCAAGGAAATATCGTTTGCGAATATCCATCTATCGTAGCAATAGTGTTCTAATGCTTCTTAAAACGCGATATCGCATCTCATCTCTATGTTTCATGGTAAGATATAATATGATTTGCGAAGTGTTATGTATTCCTCGTCTACACTTCAAATGAATGTAAATGCGACACTTCCTTGCAAGGAAATAGCGTTTGCAGATGTCTACGTATCGAAGCAATAGAGTTCAAATGCTTCTTAAAACGCGATATCGCATCTCATTTCTATTTTTCATGGTAAGATATAATATGATTTGCGAAGTGTTATGTATTCCTCGTCTACACTTCAAGTGAATGTAAATGCGACACTTCCTTGCAAGGAAATAGCGTTTGCAAACGTCTACCTACCGTAGCAATAGAGTTCTAATGCTTCGTAAAACGCGATATCGCATCTCATTTCTATATTTCATGGTAAGATATAATATGATTTGAGAAGTGTTATGTATTCCTCGTCTACACTTCAAGTGAATGTAAATGAGACACTTCCTTGCAAGGAAATATCGTTTGCGAATATCCATCTATCGTAGCAATAGTGTTCTAATGCTTCTTAAAACGCGATATCGCATCTCATCTCTATGTTTCATGGTAAGATATAATATGATTTGCGAAGTGTTATGTATTCCTCGTCTACACTTCAAATGAATGTAAATGCGACACTTCCTTGCAAGGTAATAGCGTTTGCAGATGTCTACGTATCGAAGCAATAGAGTTCAAATGCTTCTTAAAACGCGATATCGCATCTCATTTCTATGTTTCATGGTAAGATATAATATGATTTGCGAAGTGTTATGTATTCCTCGTCTACACTTCAAATGAATGTAAATGCGACACTTCCTTGCAAGGAAATAGCGGTTGCGAATGTCTACCTATCATAGCAATAGTGTTCTAATGCTTCTTAAAACGCGATATCGCATGTCATCTCTATGTTTCATGGTAAGATATAATATGATTTGCGAAGTGTTATGTATTCCTCGTCTACACTTCAAATGAATGTAAATGCGACACTTCCTTGCAAGGAAATAGCGTTTGCAAACGTCTACCTACCGTAGCAATAGAGTTCTAATGCTTCGTAAAACGCGATATCGCATCTCATTTCTATATTTCATGGTAAGATATAATATGATTTGAGAAGTGTTATGTATTCCTCGTCTACACTTCAAATGAGTGTAAATGAGACACTTCCTTGCAAGGAAATATCGTTTGCGAATATCCATCTATCGTTGCAATAGTGTTCTAATGCTTCTTATAGCGCGATATCGCATCTCATCTCTATGTTTCATGGTAAGATATAATATGATTTGCGAAGTGTTATGTATTCCTCGTCTACACTTCAAATGAATGTAAATGCGACACTTCCTTGCAAGGAAATAGCGTTTGCAGATGTCTACGTATCGAAGCAATAGAGTTCAAATGCTTCTTAAAACGCGATATCGCATCTCATTTCTATGTTTCATGGTAAGATATAATATGATTTGCGAAGTGTTATGTATTCCTCGTCTACACTTCAAATGAATGTAAATGCGACACTTCCTTGCAAGGAAATAGCGGTTGCGAATGTCTACCTATCATAGCAATAGTGTTCTAATGCTTCTTAAAACGCGATATCGCATCTCATTTCTATGTTTCATGGTAAGATATAATATGATTTGCGAAGTGTTATGTATTCCTCGTCTACACTTCAAATGAATGTAAATGCAACACTTCTTTGCAAGGAAATAGCGTTTGCAAATGTCTACCTATCGTAGCAATAGTGTTCTAATGCTTCTTAGAACGCGATATCGCATCTCAGTTCTATGTTTCATGGTAAGATATAATATGATTTGCGAAGTGTTATGTTTTCCTCGTCTACACTTCAAATGAATGTAAATGCGACACTTCCTTGTAAGGAAATAGCGTTTGCTTACGTCTACCTATCGTAGCAATAGAGTTCTAATGCTTCTTAAAACGCGATATCGCATCTCATTTCTATGTTCCATGGTAAGATATAATATGATTTGCGAAGTGTCATGTATTCCTCGTCTACACTTCAAATGCATGTAAATGCGAAACTTCCATGCAAGGAAATAGCGTTTGCAGATGTCTACGTATCGTAGCAATGGAGTTCTTATGATTCTTAAAACGCGATATCGCATCTCATTTCTATTTTCCATGGTAAGATATAATATGATTTGCGAAGTGTCATGTATTCCTCGTCTACACTTCAAATGAATGTAAATGCGACACTTGCTTGCAAGGAAATAGCGTTTGCAGATGTCTACGTATCGGAGCAATAGGGTTCAAATGCTTCTTAAAACGCGATATCGCATCTCATTTCTATGTTTCATGGTAAGATATATTATGATTTGCGAAGTGTTATGTATTCCTCGTCTACACTTCAAATGAATGTAAATGCGACACTTACTTGCAAGGAAATAGCGTTTGCAGATGTCTACGTATCGTAGCAATAGAGTTCTTATGATTCTTAAAACGCGATATCGCATGTCATCTCTATGTTTCATGGTAAGATATAATATGATTTGCGAAGTGTTATGTATTCCTCGTCTACACTTCAAATGAATGTAAATGCGACACTTCCTTGCAAGGAAATAGCGTTTGCAAACGTCTACCTACCGTAGCAATAGAGTTCTAATGCTTCGTAAAACGCGATATCGCATCTCATTTCTATATTTCATGGTAAGATATAATATGATTTGAGAAGTGTTATGTATTCCTCGTCTACACTTCAAATGAATGTAAATGAGACACTTCCTTGCAAGGAAATATCGTTTGCGAATCTCCATCTATCGTTGCAATAGTGTTCTAATGCTTCTTATAGCGCGATATCGCATCTCATCTCTATGTTTCATGGTAAGATATAATATGATTTGCGAAGTGTTATGTATTCCTCGTCTACACTTCAAATGAATGTAAATGCGACACTTCCTTGCAAGGAAATAGCGTTTGCAGATGTCTACGTATCGAAGCAATAGAGTTCAAATGCTTCTTAAAACGCGATATCGCATCTCATTTCTATGTTTCATGGTAAGATATAATATGATTTGCGAAGTGTTATGTATTCCTCGTCTACACTTCAAATGAATGTAAATGCGACACTTCCTTGCAAGGAAATAGCGGTTGCGAATGTCTACCTATCATAGCAATAGTGTTCTAATGCTTCTTAAAACGCGATATCGCATCTCATTTCTATGTTTCATGGTAAGATATAATATGATTTGCGAAGTGTTATGTATTCCTCGTCTACACTTCAAATGAATGTAAATGCAACACTTCTTTGCAAGGAAATAGCGTTTGCAAATGTCTACCTATCGTAGCAATAGTGTTCTAATGCTTCTTAGAACGCGATATCGCATCTCAGTTCTATGTTTCATGGTAAGATATAATATGATTTGCGAAGTGTTATGTTTTCCTCGTCTACACTTCAAATGAATGTAAATGCGACACTTCCTTGTAAGGAAATAGCGTTTGCTTATGTCTACCTATCGTAGCAATAGAGTTCTAATGCTTCTTAAAACGCGATATCGCATCTCATTTCTATGTTCCATGGTAAGATATAATATGATTTGCGAAGTGTCATGTATTCCTCGTCTACACTTCAAATGCATGTAAATGCGAAACTTCCATGCAAGGAAATAGCGTTTGCAGATGTCTACGTATCGTAGCAATGGAGTTCTTATGATTCTTAAAACGCGATATCGCATCTCATTTCTATTTTCCATGGTAAGATATAATATGATTTGCGAAGTGTTATGCATTCCTCGTATACGATTGAAATGAATGTAAATGCGACACTTCCTTGCAAGGAAATAGCGTTTGCAGATGTCTACGTATCGTAGCAATAGAGTTCAAATGCTTCTTAAAACGCGATATCGCATCTCATTTCTATGTTTCATGGTAAGATATAATATGATTTGCGAAGTGTTATGTATTCCTCGTCTACACTTCAAATGAATGTAAATGCGACACTTCCTTGCAAGGAAATAGCGTTTGCGAATGTCTACCTATCATAGCAATAGTGTTCTAATGCTTCTTAAAACGCGATATCGCATCTCATCTCTATGTTTCATGGTAAGATATAATATGATTTGCGAAGTGTTATGTATTCCTCGTCTACACTTCAAATGAATGTAAATGCGACACTTCCTTGCAAGGAAATAGCGTTTGCAAACGTCTACCTACCGTAGCAATAGAGTTCTAATGCTTCGTAAAACGCGATATCGCATCTCATTTCTATATTTCATGGTAAGATATAATATGATTTGAGAAGTGTTATGTATTACTCGTCTACACTTCAAATGAATGTAAATGAGACACTACCTTGCAAGGAAATATCGTTTGCGAATATCCATCTATCGTAGCAATAGTGTTCTAATGCTTCTTAAAACGCGATATCGCATCTCATCTCTATGTTTCATGGTAAGATATAATATGATTTGCGAAGTGTTATGTATTCCTCGTCTACACTTCAAATGAATGTAAATGCGACACTTCCTTGCAAGGAAATAGCGTTTGCAGATGTCTACGTATCGAAGCAATAGAGTTCAAATGCTTCTTAAAACGCGATATCGCATCTCATTTCTATTTTTCATGGTAAGATATAATATGATTTGCGAAGTGTTATGTATTCCTCGTCTACACTTCAAGTGAATGTAAATGCGACACTTCCTTGCAAGGAAATAGCGTTTGCAAACGTCTACCTACCGTAGCAATAGAGTTCTAATGCTTCGTAAAACGCGATATCGCATCTCATTTCTATATTTCATGGTAAGATATAATATGATTTGAGAAGTGTTATGTATTCCTCGTCTACACTTCAAGTGAATGTAAATGAGACACTTCCTTGCAAGGAAATATCGTTTGCGAATATCCATCTATCGTAGCAATAGTGTTCTAATGCTTCTTAAAACGCGATATCGCATCTCATCTCTATGTTTCATGGTAAGATATAATATGATTTGCGAAGTGTTATGTATTCCTCGTCTACACTTCAAATGAATGTAAATGCGACACTTCCTTGCAAGGTAATAGCGTTTGCAAACGTCTACCTACCGTAGCAATAGAGTTCTAATGCTACGTAAAACGCGATATCGCATCTCATTTCTATATTTCATGGTAAGATATAATATGATTTGAGAAGTGTTATGTATTCCTCGTCTACACTTCAAATGAATGTAAATGCGACACTTCCTTGCTAGGAAATAGCGTCTGCAGATGTTTAGGTATCGTAGCAATAGAGTTCTAATGCTTCTAAAAACGCGATATCGCATCTCAGTTCTATGTTTCATGGTAAGATATAATATTCATTGCGAAGTGTTATGCATTCCTCGTCTACGATTGAAATGAATGTAAATGCGACACTTCCTTGCAAGGAAATAGCGTTTGCAGATGTCTACGTATCGTAGCAATAGTGTTCAAATGCTTCTTAAAACGCGATATCGCATCTCATTTCTATGTTTCATGGTAAGATATAATATGATTTGCGAAGTGTTATGTATTCCTCCTCTACACTTCAAATGAATGTAAATGCGACACTTCCTTGCAAGGAAATAGCGCTTGCAAACTTCTACCTACCGTAGCAATATAGCTCTAATGCTTCGTAAAACGCGATATCGCATCTCATTTCTATATTTCGTGGTAAGATATAATATGATTTGCGAAGTGTTATGTATTCCTCGTCTACACTTCAAATGAATGTAAATGCGACACTTCCTTGCAAGGAAATAGCGTTTGCAGATGTCTACGTATCGAAGCAATAGAGTTCAAATGCTTCTTAAAACGCGATATCGCATCTCATTTCTATGTTTCATGGTAAGATATAATATGATTTGCGAAGTGTTATGTATTCCTCGACTACACTTCAAATGAATGTAAATGCGACACTTCCTTGCAAGGAAATAGCGGTTGCGAATGTCTACCTATTATAGCAATAGTGTTCTAATGCTTCTTAAAACGCGATATCGCATCTCATCTCTATGTTTCATGGTAAGATATAATATGATTTGCGAAGTGTTATGTATTCCTCGTCTACACTTCAAATGAATGTAAATGCGACACTTCCTTGCAAGGAAATAGCGTTTGCAGATGTCTACGTATCGAAGCAATAGAGTTCAAATGCTTCTTAATACGCGATATCGCATCTCATCTCTATGTTTCATGGTAGGATATAATATGATTTGCGAAGTGTTATGTATTCCGCGTCTACACTTCAAATGAATGTAAATGAGACACTTCCTTGCAAGGAAATATCGTTTGCGAATATCCATCTATCGTAGCAATAGTGTTCTAATGCTTCTTAAAACGCGATATCGCATCTCATCTCTATGTTTCATGGTAAGATATAATATGATTTGCGAAGTGTTATGTATTCCTCGTCTACACTTCAAATGAATGTAAATGCGACACTTCCTTGCAAGGAAATAGCGTTTGCAGATGTCTACGTATCGAAGCAATAGAGTTCAAATGCTTCTTAAAACGCGATATCGCATCTCATTTCTATGTTTCATGGTAAGATATAATATGATTTGCGAAGTGTTATGTATTCCTCGTCTACACTTCAAATGAATGTAAATGCGACACTTCCTTGCAAGGAAATAGCGGTTGCGAATGTCTACCTATCATAGCAATAGTGTTCTAATGCTTCTTAAAACGCGATATCGCATCTCATTTCTATGTTTCATGGTAAGATATAATATGATTTGCGAAGTGTTATGTATTCCTCGTCTACACTTCAAACGAATGTAAATGCAACACTTCTTTGCAAGGAAATAGCGTTTGCAAATGTCTACCTATCGTAGCAATAGTGTTCTAATGCTTCTTAAAACGCGATATCGCATCTCAGTTCTATGTTTCATGGTAAGATATAATATGATTTGCGAAGTGTTATGTTTTCCTCGTCTACACTTCAAATGAATGTAAATGCGACACTTCCTTGTAAGGAAATAGCGTTTGCTTATGTCTACCTATCGTAGCAATAGAGTTCTAATGCTTCTTAAAACGCGATATCGCATCTCGTTTCTATGTTTCATGGTAAGATATAATATGATTTGCGAAGTGTTGTGTATTCCTCGTCTACACTTCAAATGAATGTAAATGCGACACTTCTTTGCAAGGAAATAGCGTTTGCAGATGTCTACGTATCGTAGCAATAGAGTTCATATGATTCTTAAAACGCGATATCGCATCACATTTCTATGTTTCATGGTAAGATATAATATGATTTGCGAAGTGTTATGTATTCCTCGTCTACACATCAAATGAAAGTAAATGCGACACTTTCTTGCAAGGAAATAGCATTTGCAGATGTCTACGTATCGTAGCAATGGATTTCTGCTGCTTCTTAAAACGCGATATCGCATCTCATTTCTATGTTTCATGGTAAGATATAATATGATTTGCGAAGTGTTATGTATTCCTAGTCTACACTTCAATTGAATGTAAATGCGACACTTCCTTGCAAGGAAATAGCGTTAACAAATGTCTACCTATCGTAGCAATAGTGTTCTAATGCTTCTTAAAACGCGATATCGCATCTCATTTCTATGTTTCATGGTAAGATATAATATGATTTGCGAAGTGTCATGTATTCCTCGTCTACACTTCAAATGAATGTAAATGCGACACTTCCTTGCAAGGAAATAGCGTTTGGAAATGTCTACCTATCGTAGCAGTAGTGTTCTAATGCTCCTTAGAACGCGATGTCGCATCTCATTTCTATGTTTCATGGTAAGATATAATATGATTTGCGAAGTGTTATGTATTCCTCGTCTACACATCAAATGAATGTAAATGCGACACTTCCTTGCAAGGAAATAGCGTTTGCATATGTCTACGTATCGAAGCAATAGAGTTCAAATGCTTCTTAAAACGAGATATTGCATCTCATACCTATGTTTCATGGTAAGATGTAATATTCATTGCGAAGTGTTATGCAATCCTCGTCTACGATTCAAATGAATGTAAATGCGACACTTCCTTGCAAGGAAATAGCGTCTGCAGATGTCTAGGTATCGTAGCAATAGAGTTCTAATGCTCCTTAAAACGCGATATCGCATCTCATTTCTATGTTTCATGGTAAGATATAATATGATTTGCGAAGTGTTATGTATCCCTCGTCTACACTTCAAATGAATGTAAATGCGACACTTCCTTGCAAGGAAATAGCGCTTGCAAATGTCTACCTATCGTAGCAGTAGTGTTCTAATGCTTCTTAGAACGCGATGTCGCATCTCATTTCAATGTTTCATGGTAAGATATAATATGATTTGCGAGGTGTTATGTATTCCTCGTCTACACTTCAAATGAATGTAAATGCGACACTTCCTTGTAAGGAAATAGCGTTTGCAGATGTCTACCTATCGTAGCAATAGAGTTCTAATGCTTCTTAAAACGCGATATCGCATCTCATTTCTATGTTTCATGGTAAGATATAATATGATTTGCGAAGTGTCATGTATTCCTCGACTACACTTCAAATGAATGTAAATGCGACACTTGCTTGCAAGGAAATAGCGTTTGCAGATGTCTACGTATCGTAGCAATGGAGTTCTTATGATTCTTAAAACGCGATATCGCATCTCATTTCTATGTTTCATGGTAAGATATAATATGATTTGCGAAGTGTCATGTATTCCTCGTCTACACTTCAAATGAATGTAAATGCGACGCTTCCTCGCTAGGAAATAGCGAATGCAGATGTCTACGTATCGTAGCAATAGATTTCTAATGCTTCTTAAAGCGCGATATCGCATCTCATTTCTATGTTTCATGGGAAGATGTAATATTCATTGCGAAGTGTTATGCATTCCTCGTCTACGATTCAAATGAATGTAAATGCGACACATCCTTCCAAGGAAATAGCGTCTGCAGATGTCTAGGTATCGTAGCAATAGAGTTCTAATGCTCCTTAAAACGCGATATCGCATCTCATTTCTATGTCTCATGGTAAGATATAATATGATTTGCGAAGTGTTATGTATCCCTCGTCTACACTTCAAATGAATGTAAATGCGACACTTCCTTGCAAGGAAATAGCGTTTGCAAATGTCTACCTATCGTAGCAGTAGTGTTCTAATGCTTCTTGGAACGCGATGTCGCATCTCATTTCTATGTTTCATGGTAAGATATAATATGATTTGCGAAGTGTTATGTATTCCTCCTCTACACTTCAAATGAATGTAAATGCGACACTTCCTTGCAAGGAAATAGCGTTTGCAGATGTCTACGTATCGAAGCAATAGAGTTCAAATGCTTCTTAAAACGAGATATTGCATCTCATATCTATGTTTCATGATAAGATATAATATTCATTGCGAAGTGTTATGCATTCCTCGTCTACACTTCAAATGAATGTAAATGCGACACTTCCTTGCAAGGAAATAGCGTTTGCAGATGTCTACGTATCGAAGCAATAGAGTTCAAATGCTTCTTAAAACGCGATATCGCATCTCATTTCTATGTTTCATGGTAAGATATAATATGATTTGCGAAGTGTTATGTATTCCTCGACTACACTTCAAATGAATGTAAATGCGACACTTCCTTGCAAGGAAATAGCGGTTGCGAATGTCTACCTATTATAGCAATAGTGTTCTAATGCTTCTTAAAACGCGATATCGCATCTCATCTCTATGTTTCATGGTAAGATATAATATGATTTGCGAAGTGTTATGTATTCCTCGTCTACACTTCAAATGAATGTAAATGCGACACTTCCTTGCAAGGAAATAGCGTTTGCAGATGTCTACGTATCGAAGCAATAGAGTTCAAATGCTTCTTAATACGCGATATCGCATCTCATCTCTATGTTTCATGGTAGGATATAATATGATTTGCGAAGTGTTATGTATTCCGCGTCTACACTTCAAATGAATGTAAATGAGACACTTCCTTGCAAGGAAATATCGTTTGCGAATATCCATCTATCGTAGCAATAGTGTTCTAATGCTTCTTAAAACGCGATATCGCATCTCATCTCTATGTTTCATGGTAAGATATAATATGATTTGCGAAGTGTTATGTATTCCTCGTCTACACTTCAAATGAATGTAAATGCGACACTTCCTTGCAAGGAAATAGCGTTTGCAGATGTCTACGTATCGAAGCAATAGAGTTCAAATGCTTCTTAAAACGCGATATCGCATCTCATTTCTATGTTTCATGGTAAGATATAATATGATTTGCGAAGTGTTATGTATTCCTCGTCTACACTTCAAATGAATGTAAATGCGACACTTCCTTGCAAGGAAATAGCGGTTGCGAATGTCTACCTATCATAGCAATAGTGTTCTAATGCTTCTTAAAACGCGATATCGCATCTCATTTCTATGTTTCATGGTAAGATATAATATGATTTGCGAAGTGTTATGTATTCCTCGTCTACACTTCAAACGAATGTAAATGCAACACTTCCTTGCAAGGAAATAGCGTTAACAAATGTCTACCTATCGTAGCAATAGTGTTCTAATGCTTCTTAAAACGCGATATCGCATCTCAGTTCTATGTTTCATGGTAAGATATAATATGATTTGCGAAGTGTTATGTTTTCCTCGTCTACACTTCAAATGAATGTAAATGCGACACTTCCTTGTAAGGAAATAGCGTTTGCTTATGTCTACCTATCGTAGCAATAGAGTTCTAATGCTTCTTAAAACGCGATATCGCATCTCGTTTCTATGTTTCATGGTAAGATATAATATGATTTGCGAAGTGTTGTGTATTCCTCGTCTACACTTCAAATGAATGTAAATGCGACACTTCTTTGCAAGGAAATAGCGTTTGCAGATGTCTACGTATCGTAGCAATAGAGTTCATATGATTCTTAAAACGCGATATCGCATCACATTTCTATGTTTCATGGTAAGATATAATATGATTTGCGAAGTGTTATGTATTCCTCGTCTACACATCAAATGAAAGTAAATGCGACACTTTCTTGCAAGGAAATAGCATTTGCAGATGTCTACGTATCGTAGCAATGGATTTCTGCTGCTTCTTAAAACGCGATATCGCATCTCATTTCTATGTTTCATGGTAAGATATAATATGATTTGCGAAGTGTTATGTATTCCTAGTCTACACTTCAATTGAATGTAAATGCGACACTTCCTTGCAAGGAAATAGCGTTAACAAATGTCTACCTATCGTAGCAATAGTGTTCTAATGCTTCTTAAAACGCGATATCGCATCTCATTTCTATGTTTCATGGTAAGATATAATATGATTTGCGAAGTGTCATGTATTCCTCGTCTACACTTCAAATGAATGTAAATGCGACACTTCCTTGCAAGGAAATAGCGTTTGGAAATGTCTACCTATCGTAGCAGTAGTGTTCTAATGCTCCTTAGAACGCGATGTCGCATCTCATTTCTATGTTTCATGGTAAGATATAATATGATTTGCGAAGTGTTATGTATTCCTCGTCTACACATCAAATGAATGTAAATGCGACACTTCCTTGCAAGGAAATAGCGTTTGCATATGTCTACGTATCGAAGCAATAGAGTTCAAATGCTTCTTAAAACGAGATATTGCATCTCATATCTATGTTTCATGGTAAGATGTAATATTCATTGCGAAGTGTTATGCAATCCTCGTCTACGATTCAAATGAATGTAAATGCGACACTTCCTTGCAAGGAAATAGCGTCTGCAGATGTCTAGGTATCGTAGCAATAGAGTTCTAATGCTCCTTAAAACGCGATATCGCATCTCATTTCTATGTTTCATGGTAAGATATAATATGATTTGCGAAGTGTTATGTATCCCTCGTCTACACTTCAAATGAATGTAAATGCGACACTTCCTTGCAAGGAAATAGCGCTTGCAAATGTCTACCTATCGTAGCAGTAGTGTTCTAATGCTTCTTAGAACGCGATGTCGCATCTCATTTCAATGTTTCATGGTAAGATATAATATGATTTGCGAGGTGTTATGTATTCCTCGTCTACACTTCAAATGAATGTAAATGCGACACTTCCTTGTAAGGAAATAGCGTTTGCAGATGTCTACCTATCGTAGCAATAGAGTTCTAATGCTTCTTAAAACGCGATATCGCATCTCATTTCTATGTTTCATGGTAAGATATAATATGATTTGCGAAGTGTCATGTATTCCTCGACTACACTTCAAATGAATGTAAATGCGACACTTGCTTGCAAGGAAATAGCGTTTGCAGATGTCTACGTATCGTAGCAATGGAGTTCTTATGATTCTTAAAACGCGATATCGCATCTCATTTCTATGTTTCATGGTAAGATATAATATGATTTGCGAAGTGTCATGTATTCCTCGTCTACACTTCAAATGAATGTAAATGCGACGCTTCCTCGCTAGGAAATAGCGAATGCAGATGTCTACGTATCGTAGCAATAGATTTCTAATGCTTCTTAAAGCGCGATATCGCATCTCATTTCTATGTTTCATGGGAAGATGTAATATTCATTGCGAAGTGTTATGCATTCCTCGTCTACGATTCAAATGAATGTAAATGCGACACATCCTTCCAAGGAAATAGCGTCTGCAGATGTCTAGGTATCGTAGCAATAGAGTTCTAATGCTCCTTAAAACGCGATATCGCATCTCATTTCTATGTCTCATGGTAAGATATAATATGATTTGCGAAGTGTTATGTATCCCTCGTCTACACTTCAAATGAATGTAAATGCGACACTTCCTTGCAAGGAAATAGCGTTTGCAAATGTCTACCTATCGTAGCAGTAGTGTTCTAATGCTTCTTGGAACGCGATGTCGCATCTCATTTCAATGTTTCATGGTAAGATATAATATGATTTGCGAAGTGTCATGTATTCCTCGATTACACTTCAAATGAATGTAAATGCGACACTTCCTTGCAAGGAAATAGCGTTTGCAGATGTCTACGTATCGAAGCAATAGAGTTCAAATGCTTCTTAAAACGAGATATTGCATCTCATATCTATGTTTCATGATAAGATATAATATTCATTGCGAAGTGTTATGCATTCCTCGTCTACGATTCAAATGAATGTAAATGCAACACTTCCTTGCAAGGAAATAGCGTTTGCAGATGTTTACGTATCGTAGCAATATAGTTCTTATGATTCTTAAAACGCGATATCGCATCTCATTTCTATGTTTCATGGTAAGATATAATATGATTTGCGAAGTGTCATGTATTCCTCGTCTACACTTCAAATGAATGTAAATGCGACACTTCTTTGCAAGGAAATAGCGTTTGCAGATGTCTACGTATCGTAGTAATAGAGTTCATATGATACTTAAAACGCGATATCGCATCTCATTTCTATGTTTCATGGTAAGATATAATATGATTTGCGAAGTGTTATGTATTCCTCGTCTACACATCAAATGAATGTAAATGCGACACTTTCTTGCAAGGAAATAGCATTTGCAGATGTCTACGTATCGTAGCAATGGATTTCTGCTGCCTCTTAAAACGCGATATCGCATCTCATTTCTATGTTTCATGGTAAGATATAATATGATTTGCGAAGTGTTATGTATTCCTAGTCTACACTTCAATTGAATGTAAATGCGACACTTCCTTGCAAGGAAATAGCGTTTGCAAATGTCTACCTATCGTAGCAATAGTGTTCTAATGCTTCTTAAAACGCGATATCGCATCTCATTTCTATGTTTCATGGTAAGATATAATATGATTTGCGAAGTGTCATGTATTCCTCGTCTACACTTCAAATGAATGTAAATGCGACACTTCCTTGCAAGGAAATAGCGTTTGCAAATGTCTACCTATCGTAGCAATAGTGTTCTAATGCTTCTTAAAACGCGATATCGCATCTCATTTCTATGTTTCATGGTAAGATATAATATGATTTGCGAAGTGTCATGTATTCCTCTTCTACACTTCAACTGAATGTAAATGCGACACTTCCCTGCAAGGAAATAGCGTTTGCAGATGTCTACGTATCGTAGCAATAGAGTTCTAATGCTTCTTAAAACGCGATATCGCATCTCATTTCTATGTTTCATGGTAAGATATAATATGATTTGCGAAGTGTTATGTATCCCTCGTCTACACTTCAAATGAATGTAAATGCGACACTTCCTTGCAAGGAAATAGCGTTTGGAAATGTCTACCTATCGTAGCAGTAGTGTTCTAATGCCTCTTAGAACGCGATGTCGCATCTCATTTCTATGTTTCATGGTAAGATATAATATGATTTGCGAAGTGTTATGTATTCCTCGTCTACACATCAAATGAATGTAAATGCGACATTTCCTTGCAAGGAAATAGCGTTTGCAGATGTCTACGTATCGTAGCAATAGAGTTCTTATGAATCTTAAAACGCGATATCGCATCTCATTTCTATGTTTCATGGTAAGGTATAATATGATTTGCGAAGTGTTATGTATCCGTCGTCTACACTTCAAATAAATGTAAATGCGACACTTCCTCGCTAGGGAATAGCGTTTGCAGATATCTACGTATCGTAGCAATAGATTTCTAATGATTCTTAAAACGCGATATCGCATCTCATTTCAATGTTTCATGGTAAGGTATAATATGATTTGCGATGTGTTATGAATTCCTCGTCTACACTTCAAATGAATGTAAATGCGACACTTCCTTGCTAGGAAATAGCATCTGCAGATGTCTAGGTATCGTAGCAATAGAGTTCTAATGCTTCTTAAAACGCGATATCGCATCTCATTTCTATGTTTCATGGTAAGATATAATATGATTTGCGAAGTGTTATGTATTCCTCGTCTACACTTCAAATGAATGTAAATGCGACACTTCCTTGCAAGGAAATAGCGTTTGCAATTGTCTACCTATCGTAGCAATAGTTTTCTAATGGTTCTTAAAACGCGATATCGCATCTCATTTCTATGTTTCATGGTAAGATATAATATGATTTACGAAGTGTCATGTATTCCTCGTCTACACTTCAAATGAATGTAAATGCGACAATTCCTTGCTAGGAAATAGCGTCTGCAGATGTCTAGGTATCGTAGCAAGAGTGTTCTAATGCTTCTTAAAACGCGATATCGCATCTCATTTCTATGTTTCATGGTAAGATATAATATGATTTGCGAAGTGTCATGTATTCCTCGTCTACACTTCAAATGAATGTAAATACGACACTTCCTTGCAAGGAAATAGCGTTTGCAAATGTCTACCTATCGTAGCAATAATGTTCTAATGCTTCTTAAAACGCGATATCGCATCTCATTTCTATGTTTCATGGTAAGATATAATATGATTTGCGAAGTGTCATGTATTCCTCGTCTACACTTCAAATGAATGTAAATGCGACAATTCCTTGCTAGGAAATAGCGTCTGCATATGTCTAGGTATCGTAGCAAGAGTGTTCTAATGCTTCTTAAAACGCGATATCGCATCTCATTTCTATGTTTCATGGTAAGATATAATATGATTTGCGAAGTGTCATGTATTCCTCGTCTACACTTCAAATGAATGTAAATGCGAGACTTCCTTGCAAGGAAATAGCGCTTGCAAACGTCTACCTATCGTGGCAATAGATTTCTAATGCTTCTTAAAGCGCGATATCGCATCTCATTTCTATGTTTCATGGTAAGATGTAATATTCATTGCGAAGTGTTATGCATTCCTCGTCTACGATTCAAATGAATGAAATGCGACACTTCCTTGCAAGGAAATAGCGTCTGCAGATGTCTAGGTATCGTAGCAATAGAGTTCAAATGCTTCTTAAAACGAGATATTGCATCTCATATCTATGTTTCATGATAAGATATAATATTCATTGCGGAGTGTTATGCACTCCTCGTCTACGATTCAAATGAATGTAAATGCGACACTTCCTTGCAAGGAAATAGCGTTTGCAGATGTCTACCTATCGTAGCAATAGAGTTCTAATGCTTCTTAGAACGCGATATCGCATCTCATTTCTATGTTTCATGGTAAGATATAATGTGATTTGCGAAGTGTTATGTATTCTTCGTCTACACTTCAAATGAATGTAAATGCGACACTTCCTTGCAAGCAAATAGCGTTTGCAGATGTCTACGTATCGTAGCAATAGAGTTCTATTGATTCTTAAAACGCGATATCGCATCTCATTTCTATGTTTCATGGTAAGATATAATATGATTTGCGAAGTGTTATGTATTCTTCGTCTACACTTCAAATCAATGTAAATGCGACACTTCCTTGCAAGGAAATAGCGTTTGCAGATGTCTACGTATCGTAGCAATAGAGTTCTAATGCTTCTTAGAACGCGATATCGCAATCTCATTTCTATGTTTCATGGTAAGATATAATATGATTTGCGAAGTGTCATGTATTCCTCGTCTACACTTCAAATGAATGTAAATGCGACACTTCCTTGCAAGGAAATAACGTTTGCAAACGCCTACCTACCGTAGCAATAGAGTTCTAGTGCTTCTTAAAACGCGATATCGCATCTCATTTCTATATTTCATGGTAAGATATAATATGATTTGCGAAGTGTCATGTATTCCTTGTCTACACTTCAAATGAATGTAAGTGAGACACTTCCTTGCAAGGAAATAGCGTTTGCAGATGTCTACGTATCGTAGCAATAGAGTTCTTATGATTCTTAAAACGCGATATCGCATTTCATTTCTATGTTTCATGGTAAGGTATAATATGATTTGCGAAGTGTTATGTATTCCTCGTCTACACTTCAAATGAATGTAAATGCGACACTTCCTTGCAAGGAAATAGCGTTTGCAAATGTCTACGTATCGTAGCAATAGAGTTCTAATGCTTCTTAAAACGCGATATCGCATCTCATATCTATGTTTCATGGTAAGATATAATATGATTTGCGAAGTGTTATGTATTCCTCGTCTACACTTCAAATGAATGTAAATGCGACACTTCCTTGCAAGGAAATAGCGTTTGCAAATGTCTACCTATCGTAGCAATAGTGTTCTAATGCTTCTTAAAACGCGATATCGCATCTCATTTCTATGTTTCATGGTAAGATATAATATGATGTGCGAAGTGTCATGTATTCCTCGTCTACACTTCAAATGAATGTAAATGCGACAATTCCTTGCTAGGAAATAGCGTCTGCATATGTCTAGGTATCGTAGCAAGAGTGTTCTAATGCTTCTTAAAACGCGATATCGCATCTCATTTCTATGTTTCATGGTAAGATATAATATGATTTGCGAAGTGTCATGTATTCCTCGTCTACACTTCAAATGAATGTAAATGCGACACTTCCTTGCAAGGAAATAGCGTTTGCAAATGTCTACCTATCGTAGCAATAGAGTTCTAATGCTTCTTAAAACGCGATATCGCATCGCATTTCTATGTTTCATGGTAAGATATAATATGATTTGCGAAGTGTCATGTATTCCTCGTCTACACTTCAAATGAATGTAAATGCGAGACTTCCTTGCAAGGAAATAGCGTTTGCAAACGTCTACCTATCGTGGCAATAGATTTCTAATGCTTCTTAAAGCGCGATATCGCATCTCATTTCTATGTTTCATGGTAAGATGTAATATTCATTGCGAAGTGTTATGCATTCCCCGTCTACGATTCAAATGAATGAAATGCGACACTTCCTTGCAAGGAAATAGCGTCTGCAGATGTCTAGGTTTCGAAGCAATAGAGTTCAAATGCTTCTTAAAACGAGATATTGCATCTCATATCTATGTTTCATGATAAGATATAATATTCATTGCGAAGTGTTATGCACTCCTCGTCTACGATTCAAATGAATGTAAATGCGACACTTCCTTGCAAGGAAATAGCGTTTGCAGATGTCTACGTATCGTAGCAATAGAGTTCTTATGATTCTTAAAACGCGATATCGCATCTCATCTATATGTTTCATGGTAAGATATAATATGATTTGCGAAGTGTTATGTATTCCTCGTCTACACTTCAAATGAATGTAACTGCGACACTTCCTTGCAAGGAAATAGCGTTTGCAAACGTCTACCTGTCGTAGCAATAGAGTTCTAATGCTTATTAAAACGCGATATCGCATATCATTTCTATATTTCATGGTAAGATATAATATGATTTGCGAAGTGTTATGTATTCCTCGTCTACACTGCAAATGAATGTAAATGCGACACTTCCTTGCAAGGAAATAGCGTTTGCAGATGTCTACCTATCGTAGCAATAGAGTTCTAATGCTTCTTAAAACGCGATATCGCATCTCATTTCTATGTTTCATGGTAAGATATAATATGATTTGCGAAGTGTTATGTATTCTTCGTCTACACTTCAAATGAATGTAAATGCGACACTTCCTTGCAAGGAAATAGCGTTTGCAGATGTCTACGTATCGTAGCAATAGAGTTCTTATGATTCTTAAAACGCGATATCGCATCTCATTTCCATGTTTCATGGTAAGGTATAATATGTTTTGCGAAGTGTTATGTATTCCTCGTCTACACTTCAAATGAATGTAAATGCGACACTACCTTGCTAGGAAATAGCGTCTGCAGATGTCTAGGTATCGTAGCAATAGAGTTCTAATGCTTCTTAAAACGCGATATCGCATTTCATTTCTATGTTTCATGGTAAGATATAATATGATTTGCGAAGTGTTATGTATTCCTCGTCAACACTTCAAATGAATGTAAATGCGACACTTCCTTGCAAGCAAATAGCGTTTGCAGATGTCTACGTATCGTAGCAATAGAGTTCTATTGATTCTTAAAACGCGATATCGCATCTCATTTCTATGTTTCATGGTAAGATATAATATGATTTGCGAAGTGTTATGTATTCTTCGTCTACACTTCAAATGAATGTAAATGCGACACTTCCTTGCAAGGAAATAGCGTTTGCAGATGTCTACGAATCGTAGCAATAGAGTTCTTATGATTCTTAATACGCGATATCGCATCTCATTTCTATGTTTCATGGTAAGACATAATATGATTTGCGAAGTGTTATGTATTCCTCGTCTACACTTCAAATGAATGTAAATGCGACACTTCCTTGCAAGGAAATAGCGTTTGCAAACGTCTACCTATCGCAGCAATGGAGTTCTAATGCTTCTTAAAACGCGATATCGCATCTCATTTCTATGTTTCATGTTAAGATATAATATGATTTGCGAAGTGTCATGTATTCCTCGTCTACACTTCCAATGAATGTAAATGCGACACTTCCTTGCAAGGAAATAGCGTTTGCAGATGTCTACGTATCGAAGCAATAGAGTTCAAATGCTTCTTAAAACGAGATATTGCATCTGATATCTATGTTTCATGATAAGATATAATATTCATTGCGAAGTGTTATGCATTCCTCGTCAACGATTCAAATGAATGTAAATGCGACACTTCCATGCAAGGAAATAGCGTTTGCAGATGTCTACGTATCGTAGCAATAGAGTTCTAATGCTTCTTAAAACGCGATATCGCATTTCATTTCTATGTTTCATGGTAAGATATAATATGATTTGCGAAGTGTTATGTATTCCTCGTCTACACTTCAAATGAATGTAAATGCGACACTTCCTTGCTAGGAAATAGCGTCTGCAGATGTCTAGGTATCGTAGCAATAGAGTTCTAATGCTTCTTAAAACGCGATATCGCATCTCATTTCTATGTTTCATGTTAAGATATAATATGATTTGCGAAGTGTCATGTATTCCTCGTCTACACTTCAAATGAATGTAAATGCGACACTTCCTTGCAAGGAAATAGCGTTTGCAGATGTCTACGTATCGAAGCAATAGAGTTCAAATGCTTCTTAAAACGAGATATTGCATCTGATATCTATGTTTCATGATAAGATATAATATTCATTGCGAAGTGTTATGCATTCCTCGTCAACGATTCAAATGAATGTAAATGCGACACTTCCATGCAAGGAAATAGCGTTTGCAGATGTCTACGTATCGTAGCAATAGAGTTCTTATGATTCTTAGAGCGCGATATCGCATCTCATTTCTATGTTTCATGGAAAGATATAATATGATTTGCGAAGTGTTATGTATTCCTCGTCTACACTTCAAATGAATGTAAATGCGACACTTCCTTGCAAGGAAATAGCGTTTGCAGATGTCTATGTATCGTAGCAATAGATTTCTATTGCTTCTTAAAACGTGATATCGCACCTCATTTCTATGTTTCATGGTAAGATATAATATGATTTGCGAAGTGTCATGTATTCCTCCTCTACACGTCAAATGAATGTAAATGCGACACTTCCATGCAAGGAAATAGCGTTTGCAGATGTCTACGTATCGTAGCAATAGAGTTCTTATGATTCTTAAAGCGCGATATCGCACCTCATTTCTATGTTTCATGGTAAGATATAATATGAATTGCGAAGTGTTATGTATTCCTCGTCTACACTTCAAATGAATATAAATACGACACTTCCTTGCTAGGAAGTAGCGTCTGCAGATGTCTACGTATCGTAGCAATAGAGTTCAAATGCTTCTTAAAACGAGATATTGCATCTCATATCTTTGTTTCATGATAAGATATAATATTCATTGCGAAGTGTTATGCATTCCTCGTCTACACTTCAAATGAATGTGAATGCGACACTTCCTCGCTAGGAAATAGCGCTTGCAGATGTCTACGTATCGTAGCAATAGATTTCTAATGCTTCTTAAAGCGCGATATCGCATCTCATTTCTATGTTTCGTGGTAAGATATAATATAATTTGCGAAGTGTTATGTATTCCTCGTCTACACTTCAAATGAATGTAAATGCGACACTTCCTTGCTAGGAAATAGCGTTTGCAAACGTCTGCCTATCGTAGCAATAGAGTTCTAATGCTTCGTAAAACGCGATATCGCATCTCATTTCTATGTTTCATGGTAAGATATAATATGATTTGCGAAGTGTCATGTATTCCTCGTCTACACTTCAAATGAATATAAATACGACACTTCCTTGCTAGGAAATAGCGTCTGCAGATGTCTACGTATCGTAGCAATAGAGTTCAAATGCTTCTTAAAACGAGATATTGCATCTCATATCTTTGTTTCATGATAAGATATAATATTCATTGCGAAGTGTTATGCATTCCTCGTCTACACTTCAAATGAATGTGAATGCGACACTTCCTCGCTAGGAAATAGCGCTTGCAGATGTCTACGTATCGTAGCAATAGATTTCTAATGCTACTTAAAGCGCGATATCGCATCTCATTTCTATGTTTCGTGGTAAGATATAATATAATGTGCGAAGTGTTATGTATTCCTCGTCTACACTTCAAATGAATGTAAATGCGACACTTCCTTGCTAGGAAATAGCGTTTGCAAACGTCTGCCTATCGTAGCAATAGAGTTCTAATGCTTCGTAAAACGCGATATCGCATCTCATTTCTATGTTTCATGGTAAGATATAATAGGATTTGCGAAGTGTCATGTATTCCTCGTCTACACTTCAAATGAATGTAAATGCGACACTTCCTTGCAAGGAAATAGCGTTTGCAGATGTCTATGTATCGTAGCAATAGATTTCTAATGCTTCTTAAAACGCGATTTCGCAACTCACTTCTATGTTTCATGGTAAGATATAATATGATTTGCGAAGTGTCATGTATTTCTCGTCTACACTTCAAATGAATGTAAATGGCACACTTCCCTGATAGGAAATAGCGTCTGCAGATGTCCAGGTATCGTAGCAATAGAGTTCTTATGATTCTTAAAACGCGATATCGCATCTCATTTCTATGTTTCATGGTAAGATATAAAATGATTTCCGAAGTGTTATGTATTCCTCGTCTACACTTCAAATGAATGTAAATGCGACACTTCCTTGCAAGGAAATAGCGTTTGCAGATGTCTACGTATCGTAGCAATAGAGTTCTTATGATCCTTAAAACGCGATATCGCATCTCATTTCTATGTTTCATGGTAAGATATAATATGATTTGCGAAGTGTCATGTATTCCTCGTCTACACTTCAAATGAATGTAAATGCGACACTACCTTGCTAGGAAATAGCGTCTGCAGATGTCTAGGTATCGCAGCAATAGAGTTCTAATGCTTCTTAAAACGCGATATCGCATCTCATTTCTATGTTTCATGGTAAGATATAATATGATTTGCGAAGTGTCATGTATTCCTCGTCTACACTTCAAATGAATGTAAATGCAGCACTTCCTTGCAAGGAAATAGCGTTTGCAGATGTCTACGTATCGAAGCAATAGAATTCAAATGCTTCTTAAAACGAGATATTGCATCTCATATCTATGTTTCATGATAAGATATAATATTCATTGCGAAGTGTTATGCATTCCTCGTCTACGAAACATATGAATGTAAATGCGACACTTCCTTGCAAGGATATAGCGTTTGCAGATGTCTACGTATCGTAGCAATGGAGTTCTTATGATTCTTAAAACGCGATATCGCATCTCATTTCTATGTTTCATGGTAAGATATAATATGATTTGCGAAGTGTTATGTATTCCTCGTCTACACTTCAAATGAATGTAAATGCGACACTTCGTTGCAAGGAAATAGCGTTTGCGAATGTCTATCTATCGTAGAAATAGTGTTCTAATGCTACTTAAAACGCGATATCGCATCTCGTTTCTATGTTTCATGGTAAGATATAATATGAATTGCGAAGTGTCATGTATACCTCGTCTACACTTCAAATGAATGTAAATGCGACACTTCCTTGCAAGGAAATAGCGTTTGCGAATGTCTATCTATCGTAGCAATAGTGTTCTAATACTTCTTAAAACGCGATATCGCATCTCATTTCTATGTTTCATGGTAAGATATAATATGATTTGCGAAGTGTTGTGCATTCCTCGTCTACGATTCAAATGAATGTAAATGCGACACTTCCTTGTAAGGAAATAGCGTTTGCAGATGTCTACGTATCGTAGCAATAGAGTTCTTATGATTCTTAAAACGCGATATCGCATCACATTTCTATGTTTCATGGTAAGATATAATATGATTTGCGAAGTGTCATGTATTCCTCGTCTACACTTCAAATGAATGTAAATGCGACACTTCCTTGCAAGGAAATAGCGTTTGCAAACGTCTACCTACCGTAGCAATAGAGTTCTAATGCTTCTTAAAACGCGATATCGCATCTCATTTCTATGATTCATGGTAAGATATAATATGATTTGCGAAGTGACATGTATTACTCGTCTACACTTCAAATGAATGTAAATGCGACACTTCCATGCAAGGAAATAGCGTTTGCAGATGTCTACGTATCGTAGCAATAGAGTTCTTATGATTCTTAAAACGCGATATCGCATCTCATTTCTATGTTTCATGGTAAGATATAATATGAATTGCGAAGTGTCATGTATACCTCGTCTACACTTCAAATGAATGTAAATGCGACACTTCCTTGCAAGGAAATAGCGTTTGCGAATGTGTATCTATCGTAGCAATAGTGTTCTAATACTTCTTAAAACGCGATATCGCATCTCATTTCTATGTTTCATGGTAAGATATAATATGATTTGCGAAGTGTTGTGCATTCCTCGTCTACGATTCAAATGAATGTAAATGCGACACTTCCTTGTAAGGAAATAGCGTTTGCAGATGTCTACGTATCGTAGCAATAGAGTTCTTATGATTCTTAAAACGCGATATCGCATCACATTTCTATGTTTCATGGTAAGATATAATATGATTTGCGAAGTGTCATGTATTCCTCGTCTACACTTCAAATGAATGTAAATGCGACACTTCCTTGCAAGGAAATAGCGTTTGCAAACGTCTACCTACCGTAGCAATAGAGTTCTAATGCTTCTTAAAACGCGATATCGCATCTCATTTCTATGATTCATGGTAAGATATAATATGATTTGCTAAGTGACATGTATTCCTCGTCTACACTTCAAATGAATGTAAATGCGACACTTCCATGCAAGGAAATAGCGTTTGTAGATGTCTACGTATCGTAGCAATAGAGTTCTTATGAATATTAAAACGCGATATCGCATCACATTTCTATGTTTCATGGTAAGGTATAATATGATTTGCGAAGTGTTATGTATTCCTCGTCTACACTTCAAATTAATGTAAATGAGACACTTCCTTGCAAGGAAATAGCGTTTGCAGATGTCTACGTACCGCAGCAATAGAGTTCTTATGATACTTAAAACGCGATATCGCATCTCATTTCTATGTTTCATGGTAAGATATAATATGATTTGCGAAGTGTTATGCATTCCTCGTCTACGATTCAAATGAATGTAAATGCGACACTTCCTTGCAAGGAAATAGCGTTTGCAGATGTCTACGTATCGTAGCAATAGAGTTCTTATGATTCTTAAAACGCGATATCGCATCTCATTTCTATGTTTCATGGTAAGATATAATATGATTTGCGAAGTGTCATGTATTCCTCGTCTACACTTCAAATGAATGTAAATGCGACACTTCCTTGCAAGGAAATAGCGTTTGCAAACTTCTACCTACCGCAGCAATAGATTTCTAATGCTTCTTAAAACGCGATTTCGCATCTCATTTCTATGTTTCATGGTAAGATATAATATGATTTGCGAAGTGTCATGTATTTCTCGTCTACACTTCAAATGAATGTAAATGCCACACTTCCCTGATAGGAAATAGCGTCTGCAGATGTCCAGGTATCGTAGCAATAGAGTTCTTATGATTCTTAAAACGCGATATCGCATCTCACTTCTATGATTCATGGTAAGATATAAAATGATTTCCGAAGTGTTATGTATTCCTCGTCTACACTTCAAATGAATGTAAATGCGACACTTCCTTGCAAGGAAATAGCGTTTGCAAACGTCTACCTATCGTAGCAATAGAGTTCTAATGCTTCTTAAAACGCGATATCGCATCTCATTTCTATGTTTCATGGTAAGATATAATATGATTTGCGAAGTGTTGTGCATTCCTCGTCTACGATTCAAATGAATGTAAATGCGACACTTCCTTGTAAGGAAATAGCGTTTGCAGATGTCTGCGTATCGTAGCAATAGAGTTCTTATGATTCTTAAAACGCGATATCGCATCTCATTTCTATGTTTCATGGTAAGATAATATGATTTGCGAAGTGTCATGTATTCCTCGTCTACACTTCAAATGAATGTAAATGCGACACTTCCTTGCAAGGAAATAGCGTTTGCAAACGTCTACCTACCGTAGCGATAGAGTTCTAATGCTTCTTAAAACGCGATATCGCATCTCATTTCTATGATTCATGGTAAGATATAATATGATTTGCGAAGTGACATGTATTCCTCGTCTACACTTCAAATGAATGTAAATGCGACACTTCCATGCAAGGAAATAGCGTTTGTAGATGTCTACGTATCGTAGCAATAGAGTTCTTATGAATATTAAAACGCGATATCGCATCACATTTCTATGTTTCATGGTAAGGTATAATATGATTTGCGAAGTGTTATGTATTCCTCGTCTACACTTCAAATGAATGTAAATGAGACACTTCCTTACAAGGAAATAGCGTTTGCGAATGTCAATCTATCTTAGCAATAGTGTTCTAATTCTTCTTAAAACGCGATATCGCATCTCGTTTCTATGTTTCATGGTAAGATATAATATCATTTGCGAAGTGTCATGTATTCCTCGTCTACACTTCAAATGAATGTAAATGCGACACTTCCTTGCAGGAAATAGCGTTTGCAGATGTCTACGTATCGTAGCAATAGAGTTCTTATGATTCTTAAAACGCGATATCGCATCTCATATCTATGTTTCATGGTAAGATATAATATGAATTGCGAAGTGTCATGTATACCTCGTCTACACTTCAAGTGAATGTAAATGCGACACTTCCTTGCAAGGAAATAGCGTTTTCGAATGTCTATCTATCGTAGCAATAGTGTTCTAATGCTTCTTAAAACGCGATATCGCATCTCATTTCTATGTTTCATGGTAAGATATAATATGATTTGCGAAGTGTTGTGCATTCCTCGTCTACGATTCAAATGAATGTAAATGCGACACTTCCTTGTAAGGAAATAGCGTTTGCAGATGTCTACGTATCGTAGCAATAGAGTTCTTATGATTCTTAAAACGCGATATCGCATCTCATTACTATGTTTCATGGTAAGATATAATATGATTTGCGAAGTGTCATGTATTTCTCGTCTACACTTCAAATGAATGTAAATGCCACACTTCCCTGATAGGAAATAGCGTCTGCAGATGTCCAGGTATCGTAGCAATAGTGTTCCTATGATTCTTGAAACGCGATATCGCATCTCACTTCTATGTTTCATGGTAAGATATAAAATGATTTCCGAAGTGTTATGTATTCCTCGTCTACACTTCAAATGAATGTAAATGCGACTCTTCCTTGCAAGGAAATAGCGTTTGCAAACGTCTACCCATCGTAGCAATAGAGTTCTAATGCTTCTTAAAACGCGATATCGCATCTCATTTCTATGTTTCATGGTAAGATATAATATGATTTGCGAAGTGTCATGTATTTCTCGTCTACACTTCAAATGAATGTAAATGCCACACTTCCCTGATAGGAAATAGCGTCTGCAGATGTCCAGGTATCGTAGCAATAGAGTTCTTATGATTCTTAAAACGCGATATCGCATCTCATTTCTATGTTCCATGGTAAGATATAATATGATTTGCGAAGTGTCATGTATTCCTCGTCTACACTTCAAATGAATGTAAATGCGACACTACCTTGCTAGGAAATAGCGTTTGCAGATGTCTACGTATCGTAGCAATAGAGTTCTTATGATTTTTAAAACGCGATATCGCATCTCATTTCTATGTTTCATGGTACGATATAATATGATTTGCGAAGTGTCATGTATTCCTCGTCTACACTTCAAATGAATGTAAATGCGACACTTCCTTGCAAGGAAATAGCGTTTGCAAACGTCTACCTACCGCAGCAATAGAGATCTAATGCTTCTTAAAACGCGATATCGCATCTCATTTCTATATTTCATGGTAAGATATAATATGATTTGCGAAGTGTTATGTATTCCTCGTCTACACTTCAAATTAATGTAAATGAGACACTTCCTTGCAAGGAAATAGCGTTTGCAGATGTCTACGTACCGCAGCAATAGAGTTCTTATGATTCTTAAAACGCGATATCGCATCTCATTTCTATGTTTCATGGTAAGATATAATATGATTTGCGAAGTGTTATGCATTCCTCGTCTACGATTCAAATGAATGTAAATGCGACACTTCCTTGCAAGGAAATAGCGTTTGCAGATGTCTACGTATCGTAGCAATAGAGTTCTTATGATTCTTAAAACGCGATATCGCATCTCATTTCTATGTTTCATGGTAAGATATAATATGATTTGCGAAGTGTCATGTATTCCTCGTCTACACTTCAAATGAATGTAAATGCGACACTTCCTTGCAAGGAAATAGCGTTTGCAAACGTCTACCTACCGCAGCAATAGATTTCTAATGCTTCTTAAAACGCGATTTCGCATCTCATTTCTATGTTTCATGGTAAGATATAATATGATTTGCGAAGTGTCATGTATTTCTCGTCTACACTTCAAATGAATGTAAATGCCACACTTCCCTGATAGGAAATAGCGTCTGCAGATGTCCAGGTATCGTAGCAATAGAGTTCTTATGATTCTTAAAACGCGATATCGCATCTCACTTCTATGATTCATGGTAAGATATAAAATGATTTCCGAAGTGTTATGTATTCCTCGTCTACACTTCAAATGAATGTAAATGCGACACTTCCTTGCAAGGAAATAGCGTTTGCAAACGTCTACCTATCGTAGCAATAGAGTTCTAATGCTTCTTAAAACGCGATATCGCATCTCATTTCTATGTTTCATGGTAAGATATAATATGATTTGCGAAGTGTTGTGCATTCCTCGTCTACGATTCAAATGAATGTAAATGCGACACTTCCTTGTAAGGAAATAGCGTTTGCAGATGTCTGCGTATCGTAGCAATAGAGTTCTTATGATTCTTAAAACGCGATATCGCATCTCATTTCTATGTTTCATGGTAAGATATAATATGATTTGCGAAGTGTCATGTATTCCTCGTCTACACTTCAAATGAATGTAAATGCGACACTTCCTTGCAAGGAAATAGCGTTTGCAAACGTCTACCTACCGTAGCGATAGAGTTCTAATGCTTCTTAAAACGCGATATCGCATCTCATTTCTATGATTCATGGTAAGATATAATATGATTTGCGAAGTGACATGTATTCCTCGTCTACACTTCAAATGAATGTAAATGCGACACTTCCATGCAAGGAAATAGCGTTTGTAGATGTCTACGTATCGTAGCAATAGAGTTCTTATGAATATTAAAACGCGATATCGCATCACATTTCTATGTTTCATGGTAAGGTATAATATGATTTGCGAAGTGTTATGTATTCCTCGTCTACACTTCAAATGAATGTAAATGAGACACTTCCTTACAAGGAAATAGCGTTTGCAGATGTCTACGTATCGTAGCAATAGAGTTCTTATGATTCTTAAAACGCGATATCGCATCTCATTTCTATGTTTCATGGTAAGATATAATATGATTTGCGAAGTGTCATGTATTCCTCGTCTACACTTCAAATGAATGTAAATGCGACACTTCCTTGCAAGGAAATAGCGTTTGCAAACGTCTACCTACCGCAGCAATAGATTTCTAATGCTTCTTAAAACGCGATTTCGCATCTCATTTCTATGTTTCATGGTAAGATATAATATGATTTGCGAAGTGTCATGTATTTCTCGTCTACACTTCAAATGAATGTAAATGCCACACTTCCCTGATAGGAAATAGCGTCTGCAGATGTCCAGGTATCGTAGCAATAGAGTTCTTATGATTCTTAAAACGCGATATCGCATCTCACTTCTATGATTCATGGTAAGATATAAAATGATTTCCGAAGTGTTATGTATTCCTCGTCTACACTTCAAATGAATGTAAATGCGACACTTCCTTGCAAGGAAATAGCGTTTGCAAACGTCTACCTATCGTAGCAATAGAGTTCTAATGCTTCTTAAAACGCGATATCGCATCTCATTTCTATGTTTCATGGTAAGATATAATATGATTTGCGAAGTGTTGTGCATTCCTCGTCTACGATTCAAATGAATGTAAATGCGACACTTCCTTGTAAGGAAATAGCGTTTGCAGATGTCTGCGTATCGTAGCAATAGAGTTCTTATGATTCTTAAAACGCGATATCGCATCTCATTTCTATGTTTCATGGTAAGATATAATATGATTTGCGAAGTGTCATGTATTCCTCGTCTACACTTCAAATGAATGTAAATGCGACACTTCCTTGCAAGGAAATAGCGTTTGCAAACGTCTACCTACCGTAGCGATAGAGTTCTAATGCTTCTTAAAACGCGATATCGCATCTCATTTCTATGATTCATGGTAAGATATAATATGATTTGCGAAGTGACATGTATTCCTCGTCTACACTTCAAATGAATGTAAATGCGACACTTCCATGCAAGGAAATAGCGTTTGTAGATGTCTACGTATCGTAGCAATAGAGTTCTTATGAATATTAAAACGCGATATCGCATCACATTTCTATGTTTCATGGTAAGGTATAATATGATTTGCGAAGTGTTATGTATTCCTCGTCTACACTTCAAATGAATGTAAATGAGACACTTCCTTACAAGGAAATAGCGTTTGCGAATGTCAATCTATCTTAGCAATAGTGTTCTAATTCTTCTTCAAACGCGATATCGCATCTCATTTCTATATTTCATGGTAAGATATAATATGATTTGCGAAGTGTTATGTATTCCTCGTCTACACTTCAAATTAATGTAAATGAGACACTTCCTTGCAAGGAAATAGCGTTTGCAGATGTCTACGTACCGCAGCAATAGAGTTCTTATGATTCTTAAAACGCGATATCGCATCTCATTTCTATGTTTCATGGTAAGATATAATATGATTTGCGAAGTGTTATGCATTCCTCGTCTACGATTCAAATGAATGTAAATGCGACACTTCCTTGCAAGGAAATAGCGTTTGCAGATGTCTACGTATCGTAGCAATAGAGTTCTTATGATTCTTAAAACGCGATATCGCATCTCATTTCTATGTTTCATGGTAAGATATAATATGATTTGCGAAGTGTCATGTATTCCTCGTCTACACTTCAAATGAATGTAAATGCGACACTTCCTTGCAAGGAAATAGCGTTTGCAAACGTCTACCTACCGCAGCAATAGATTTCTAATGCTTCTTAAAACGCGATTTCGCATCTCATTTCTATGTTTCATGGTAAGATATAATATGATTTGCGAAGTGTCATGTATTTCTCGTCTACACTTCAAATGAATGTAAATGCCACACTTCCCTGATAGGAAATAGCGTCTGCAGATGTCCAGGTATCGTAGCAATAGAGTTCTTATGATTCTTAAAACGCGATATCGCATCTCACTTCTATGATTCATGGTAAGATATAAAATGATTTCCGAAGTGTTATGTATTCCTCGTCTACACTTCAAATGAATGTAAATGCGACACTTCCTTGCAAGGAAATAGCGTTTGCAAACGTCTACCTATCGTAGCAATAGAGTTCTAATGCTTCTTAAAACGCGATATCGCATCTCATTTCTATGTTTCATGGTAAGATATAATATGATTTGCGAAGTGTTGTGCATTCCTCGTCTACGATTCAAATGAATGTAAATGCGACACTTCCTTGTAAGGAAATAGCGTTTGCAGATGTCTGCGTATCGTAGCAATAGAGTTCTTATGATTCTTAAAACGCGATATCGCATCTCATTTCTATGTTTCATGGTAAGATATAATATGATTTGCGAAGTGTCATGTATTCCTCGTCTACACTTCAAATGAATGTAAATGCGACACTTCCTTGCAAGGAAATAGCGTTTGCAAACGTCTACCTACCGTAGCGATAGAGTTCTAATGCTTCTTAAAACGCGATATCGCATCTCATTTCTATGATTCATGGTAAGATATAATATGATTTGCGAAGTGACATGTATTCCTCGTCTACACTTCAAATGAATGTAAATGCGACACTTCCATGCAAGGAAATAGCGTTTGTAGATGTCTACGTATCGTAGCAATAGAGTTCTTATGAATATTAAAACGCGATATCGCATCACATTTCTATGTTTCATGGTAAGGTATAATATGATTTGCGAAGTGTTATGTATTCCTCGTCTACACTTCAAATGAATGTAAATGAGACACTTCCTTACAAGGAAATAGCGTTTGCGAATGTCAATCTATCTTAGCAATAGTGTTCTAATTCTTCTTAAAACGCGATATCGCATCTCGTTTCTATGTTTCATGGTAAGATATAATATCATTTGCGAAGTGTCATGTATTCCTCGTCTACACTTCAAATGAATGTAAATGCGACACTTCCTTGCAGGAAATAGCGTTTGCAGATGTCTACGTATCGTAGCAATAGAGTTCTTATGATTCTTAAAACGCGATATCGCATCTCATTTCTATGTTTCATGGTAAGATATAATATGAATTGCGAAGTGTCATGTATACCTCGTCTACACTTCAAGTGAATGTAAATGCGACACTTCCTTGCAAGGAAATAGCGTTTTCGAATGTCTATCTATCGTAGCAATAGTGTTCTAATGCTTCTTAAAACGCGATATCGCATCTCATTTCTATGTTTCATGGTAAGATATAATATGATTTGCGAAGTGTTGTGCATTCCTCGTCTACGATTCAAATGAATGTAAATGCGACACTTCCTTGTAAGGAAATAGCGTTTGCAGATGTCTACGTATCGTAGCAATAGAGTTCTTATGATTCTTAAAACGCGATATCGCATCTCATTACTATGTTTCATGGTAAGATATAATATGATTTGCGAAGTGTCATGTATTTCTCGTCTACACTTCAAATGAATGTAAATGCCACACTTCCCTGATAGGAAATAGCGTCTGCAGATGTCCAGGTATCGTAGCAATAGTGTTCCTATGATTCTTGAAACGCGATATCGCATCTCACTTCTATGTTTCATGGTAAGATATAATATGATTTGCGAAGTGTTATGTATTCCTCGTCTACACTTCAAATTAATGTAAATGAGACACTTCCTTGCAAGGAAATAGCGTTTGCAGATGTCTACGTACCGCAGCAATAGAGTTCTTATGATTCTTAAAACGCGATATCGCATCTCATTTCTATGTTTCATGGTAAGATATAATATGATTTGCGAAGTGTTATGCATTCCTCGTCTACGATTCAAATGAATGTAAATGCGACACTTCCTTGCAAGGAAATAGCGTTTGCAGATGTCTACGTATCGTAGCAATAGAGTTCTTATGATTCTTAAAACGCGATATCGCATCTCATTTCTATGTTTCATGGTAAGATATAATATGATTTGCGAAGTGTCATGTATTCCTCGTCTACACTTCAAATGAATGTAAATGCGACACTTCCTTGCAAGGAAATAGCGTTTGCAAACGTCTACCTACCGCAGCAATAGATTTCTAATGCTTCTTAAAACGCGATTTCGCATCTCATTTCTATGTTTCATGGTAAGATATAATATGATTTGCGAAGTGTCATGTATTTCTAGTCTACACTTCAAATGAATGTAAATGCCACACTTCCCTGATAGGAAATAGCGTCTGCAGATGTCCAGGTATCGTAGCAATAGAGTTCTTATGATTCTTAAAACGCGATATCGCATCTCACTTCTATGATTCATGGTAAGATATAAAATGATTTCCGAAGTGTTATGTATTCCTCGTCTACACTTCAAATGAATGTAAATGCGACACTTCCTTGCAAGGAAATAGCGTTTGCAAACGTCTACCTATCGTAGCAATAGAGTTCTAATGCTTCTTAAAACGCGATATCGCATCTCATTTCTATATTTCATGGTAAGATATAACTTGATTTGCGAAGTGTCATGTATTCCTCGTCTACACTTCAAATGAATGTAAATGCGACACTTCCTTGCAAGGAAATAGCGTTTGCAGATGTCTACGTATCGTAGCAATAGATTTCCAATGCTTCTTAAAACGTGATATCGCATCTCATTTCTATGTATCATGGTAAGATATAATATGATTTGCGAAGTGTCATGTATTTCTCGTCTACACTTCAAATGAATGTAAATGCCACACTTCCCTGATAGGAAATAGCGTCTGCAGATGTCCAGGTATCGTAGCAATAGAGTTCTTATGATTCTTAAAACGCGATATCGCATCTCATTTCTATGTTTCATGGTAAGATATAAAATGAATTCCGAAGTGTTATGTATTCCTCGTCTACATTTTCAAATGAATGTAAATGCGACACTTCCTTGCAAGGAAATAGCGTTTGCAAACGTCTACCTATCGTAGCAATAGAGTTCTTATGATTTTTAAAACGCGATATCGCATCTCATTTCTATGTTTCATGGTAAGAAATATTGTGATTTGCGAAGTGTCATGTATTCCTCGTCTACACTTCAAATAAATGTAAATGCGACACTTCCTTGCAAGGAATTAGCATTTGCAGATGTCTACGTATCGTAGCAATAGAGTTCTTATGATTTTTAAAACAGCGATATCGCATCTCATTTCTATGTTTCATGGTAAGTTACAATATGGTTTGCGAAGTGTTATGTATTCCTCGTCTACACTTCAAATGAATGTAAATGCGACACTTCCTTGCAAGGAAATAGCGTTTGCAGATGTCTACGTATCGTAGCAATAGAGTTCTTATGATTTTTAAAACGCGATATCGCATCTCATTTCTATGCTTCATGGCACGATATAATATGATTTGCGAAGTGTTATGTATTCCTCGTCTACACTTCAAATGAATGTAAATGCGACACTTACTTGCAAGGAAATAGCGTTTGCAAACGTCTACCTACCGCAGCAATAGAGTTCTAATGCTTCTTAAAACGCGATATCGCATCTCATTTCTATATTTCATGGTAAGATATAATATGATTTGCGAAGTGTTATGTATTCCTCGTCTACACTTCAAATGAATGTAAATGAGACACTTTCTTGCAAGGCAATAGCGTTTGCAGATGTCTACGTACCGTAGCAATAGAGTTCTTATGATTCTTAAAACGCGATATCGCATCTCATTTCTATGTTTCATGGTAAGGTATAATATGATTTGCGAAGTGTTATGTATTCCTCGTCTACACTTCAAATGAATGTAAATGCGACACTTACTTGCAAGGAAATAGCGTTTGCAAACGTCTACCTACCGCAGCAATAGAGTTCTAATGCTTCTTAAAACGCGATATCGCATCTCATTTCTATATTTCATGGTAAGATATAATATGATTTGCGAAGTGTTATGTATTCCTCGTCTACACTTCAAATGAATGTAAATGAGACACTTTCTTGCAAGGCAATAGCGTTTGCAGATGTCTACGTATCGTAGCAATAGAGTTCTTATGATTCTTAAAACGCGATATCGCATCTCATTTCTATGTTTCATGGTAAGATATAATATGATTTGCGAAGTGTTATGCATTCCTCGTCTACGATTCAAATGAATGTAAATGCGACACTTCCTTGCAAGGAAATAGCGTTTGCAGATGTCTACGTATCGTAGCAATAGAGTTCTTATGATTCTTAAAACGCGATATCGCATCTCATTTCTATGTTTCATGGTAAGATATAATATGATTTGCGAAGTGTCATGTATTCCTCGTCTACACTTCAAATGAATGTAAATGCGACACTTCCTCGCTAGGAAATAGCGTTTGCAGATGTCTATGTATCGTAGCAATAGATTTCTAATGCTTCTTAAAACGCGATTTCGCATCTCATTTCTATGTTTCATGGTAAGATATAATATGATTTGCGATGTGTCATGTATTTCTCGTCTACACTTCAAATGAATGTAAATGCCACACTTCCCTGATAGGAAATAGCGTCTGCAGATGTCCAGGTATCGCAGCAATAGAGTCCTAATGCTTCTTAAAACGCGATTTCGCATCTCATTTCTATGTTTCATGGTAAGACATAATATGATTTGCGAAGTGTTATGTATTCCTCTTCTACACTTCAAATGAATGTGAATGCGACACTTCCTCGCTAGGAAATAGCGTTTGCAGTTGTCTACGTATCGTAGCAATAGATTTCCAATGCTTCTTAAAACGTGATATCGCATCTCATTTCTATGTTTCATGGTAAGATATAATATGATTTGCGAAGTGTCATGTATTTCTCGTCTACACTTCAAATGAATGTAAATGCCACACTTCCCTGATAGGAAATAGCGTTTGCAGATGTCCAGGTATCGTAGCAATAGAGTTCTTATGATTCTTAAAACGAGATATTGCATCTCATATCTATGTTTCATGATAAGATATAATATTCATTGCGAAGTGTTACGCATTCCTCGTCTACGATTCAAATGAATGTAAATGCAACACTTCCTTGCAAGGAAATGGCGTTTGCAGATGTCTACGTATCGTAGCAATAGAGTTCTAATGCTTCTTAAAACGCGATATCGCATCTCATTTCTATGTTTCATGGTAAGATATAATATGATTTGCGAAGTGTCATGTATTCCTCGTCTACACTTCCAAATGAATGTAAATGCGACACTACCTTGCTAGGAAATAGCGTTTGCAGATGTCTAGGTATCGCAGCAATAGAGTCCTAATGCTTCTTAAAACGCGATTTCGCATCTCATTTCTATGTTTCATGGTAAGACATAATATGATTTGCGAAGTGTTATGTATTCCTCGTCTACACTTCAAATGAATGTGAATGCGACACTTCCTCGCTAGGAAATAGCGTTTGCAGTTGTCTACGTATCGTAGCAATAGATTTCCAATGCTTCTTAAAACGTGATATCGCATCTCATTTCTATGTTTCATGGTAAGATATAATATGATTTGCGAAGTGTCATGTATTTCTCGTCTACACTTCAAATGAATGTAAATGCCACACTTCCCTGATAGGAAATAGCGTTTGCAGATGTCCAGGTATCGTAGCAATAGAGTTCTTATGATTCTTAAAACGCGATATCGCATCTCATTTCTATGTTTCATGGTAAGATATAAAATGAATTCCGAAGTGTTACGTATTCCTCGTCTACACTTCAAATGAATGTAAATGCGACACTTCCTTGCAAGGAAATAGCGTTTGCAAACGTCTACCTATCGTAGCAATAGAGTTGTAATGCTTCTTAAAACGCGATATCGCATCTCATTTCTATATTTCATGGTAAGATATAATTTGATTTGCGAAGTGTCATGTATTCCTCGTCTATACTTCAAATGAATGTAAATGCGACACTTCCTTGCAAGGAAATAGCGTTTGCAGATGTCTATGTATCGTAGTAATAGATTTCTAATGCTTCTTAAAACACGATTTCGCATCTCATTTTTATGTTTCATGGTAAGATATAATATGATTTGCGAAGTGTCATGTATTCCTCGTCTACACTTCAAATGAATGTAAATGCGACACTTCCTTGCAAGGAATTAGCGTTTGCAGATGTCTACGTATCGTAGCAATAGAGTTCTTATGATTTTTAAAACGCGATATCGCATCTCATTTCTATGTTTCATGGTAAGAAATATTATGATTTGCGAAGTGTCATGTATTCCTCGTCTACACTTCAAATAAATGTAAATGCCACACTTCCCTGATAGGAAATAGCGTCTGCAGATGTCCAGGTATCGTAGCAATAGAGTTCTTATGATTCTTAAAACGCGATATCGCATCTCACTTCTATGTTTCATGGTCAGATATAAAATGATTTCCGAAGTGTTATGTATTCCTCGTCTACACTTCAAATGAATGTAAATGCGACACTTCCTTGCAAGGAAATAGCGTTTGCAAACGTCTACCTATCGTAGCAATAGAGTTCTAATGCTTCTTAAAACGCGATATCGCATCTCATTTCTATGTTTCATGGTAAGATATAATATGATTTGCGAAGTGTTGTGCATTCCTCGTCTACGATTCAAATGAATGTAAATGCGACACTTCCTTGTAAGGAAATAGCGTTTGCAGATGTCTGCGTATCGTAGCAATAGAGTTCTTATGATTCTTAAAACGCGATATCGCATCTCATTTCTATGTTTCATGGTAAGATATAATATGATTTGCGAAGTGTCATGTATTCCTCGTCTACACTTCAAATGAATGTAAATGCGACACTTCCTTGCAAGGAAATAGCGTTTGCAAACGTCTACCTACCGTAGCGATAGAGTTCTAATGCTTCTTAAAACGCGATATCGCATCTCATTTCTATGATTCATGGTAAGATATAATATGATTTGCGAAGTGACATGTATTCCTCGTCTACACTTCAAATGAATGTAAATGCGACACTTCCATGCAAGGAAATAGCGTTTGCAGATGTCTACGTATCGTAGCAATAGATTTCCAATGCTTCTTAAAACGTGATATCGCATCTCATTTCTATGTATCATGGTAAGATATAATATGATTTGCGAAGTGTCATGTATTTCTCGTCTACACTTCAAATGAATGTAAATGCCACACTTCCCTGATAGGAAATAGCGTCTGCAGATGTCCAGGTATCGTAGCAATAGAGTTCTTATGATTCTTAAAACGCGATATCGCATCTCATTTCTATGTTTCATGGTAAGATATAAAATGAATTCCGAAGTGTTATGTATTCCTCGTCTACATTTTCAAATGAATGTAAATGCGACACTTCCTTGCAAGGAAATAGCGTTTGCAAACGTCTACCTATCGTAGCAATAGAGTTCTTATGATTTTTAAAACGCGATATCGCATCTCATTTCTATGTTTCATGGTAAGAAATATTGTGATTTGCGAAGTGTCATGTATTCCTCGTCTACACTTCAAATAAATGTAAATGCGACACTTCCTTGCAAGGAATTAGCGTTTGCAGATGTCTACGTATCGTAGCAATAGAGTTCTTATGATTTTTAAAACAGCGATATCGCATCTCATTTCTATGTTTCATGGTAAGTTACAATATGGTTTGCGAAGTGTTATGTATTCCTCGTCTACACTTCAAATGAATGTAAATGCGACACTTCCTTGCAAGGAAATAGCGTTTGCAGATGTCTACGTATCGTAGCAATAGAGTTCTTATGATTTTTAAAACGCGATATCGCATCTCATTTCTATGCTTCATGGCACGATATAATATGATTTGCGAAGTGTTATGTATTCCTCGTCTACACTTCAAATGAATGTAAATGCGACACTTACTTGCAAGGAAATAGCGTTTGCAAACGTCTACCTACCGCAGCAATAGAGTCCTAATGCTTCTTAAAACGCGATATCGCATCTCATTTCTATGTTTCATGGTAAGGTATAATATGATTTGCGAAGTGTTATGTATTCCTCGTCTACACTTCAAATGAATGTAAATGCGACACTTACTTGCAAGGAAATAGCGTTTGCAAACGTCTACCTACCGCAGCAATAGAGTTCTAATGCTTCTTAAAACGCGATATCGCATCTCATTTCTATATTTCATGGTAAGATATAATATGATTTGCGAAGTGTTATGTATTCCTCGTCTACACTTCAAATGAATGTAAATGAGACACTTTCTTGCAAGGCAATAGCGTTTGCAGATGTCTACGTATCGTAGCAATAGAGTTCTTATGATTCTTAAAACGCGATATCGCATCTCATTTCTATGTTTCATGGTAAGATATAATATGATTTGCGAAGTGTTATGCATTCCTCGTCTACGATTCAAATGAATGTAAATGCGACACTTCCTTGCAAGGAAATAGCGTTTGCAGATGTCTACGTATCGTAGCAATAGAGTTCTTATGATTCTTAAAACGCGATATCGCATCTCATTTCTATGTTTCATGGTAAGATATAATATGATTTGCGAAGTGTCATGTATTCCTCGTCTACACTTCAAATGAATGTAAATGCGACACTTCCTCGCTAGGAAATAGCGTTTGCAGATGTCTATGTATCGTAGCAATAGATTTCTAATGCTTCTTAAAACGCGATTTCGCATCTCATTTCTATGTTTCATGGTAAGATATAATATGATTTGCGATGTGTCATGTATTTCTCGTCTACACTTCAAATGAATGTAAATGCCACACTTCCCTGATAGGAAATAGCGTCTGCAGATGTCCAGGTATCGTAGCAATAGAGTTCTTATGATTCTTAAAACGCGATATCGCATCTCATTTCTATGTTTCATGGTAAGATATAATATGATTTGCGAAGTGTCATGTATTCCTCGTCTACACTTCAAATGAATGTAAATGCGACACTACCTTGCTAGGAAATAGCGTTTGCAGATGTCTAGGTATCGCAGCAATAGAGTCCTAATGCTTCTTAAAACGCGATTTCGCATCTCATTTCTATGTTTCATGGTAAGACATAATATGATTTGCGAAGTGTTATGTATTCCTCTTCTACACTTCAAATGAATGTGAATGCGACACTTCCTCGCTAGGAAATAGCGTTTGCAGTTGTCTACGTATCGTAGCAATAGATTTCCAATGCTTCTTAAAACGTGATATCGCATCTCATTTCTATGTTTCATGGTAAGATATAATATGATTTGCGAAGTGTCATGTATTTCTCGTCTACACTTCAAATGAATGTAAATGCCACACTTCCCTGATAGGAAATAGCGTTTGCAGATGTCCAGGTATCGTAGCAATAGAGTTCTTATGATTCTTAAAACGAGATATTGCATCTCATATCTATGTTTCATGATAAGATATAATATTCATTGCGAAGTGTTACGCATTCCTCGTCTACGATTCAAATGAATGTAAATGCAACACTTCCTTGCAAGGAAATGGCGTTTGCAGATGTCTACGTATCGTAGCAATAGAGTTCTAATGCTTCTTAAAACGCGATATCGCATCTCATTTCTATGTTTCATGGTAAGATATAATATGATTTGCGAAGTGTCATGTATTCCTCGTCTACACTTCCAAATGAATGTAAATGCGACACTACCTTGCTAGGAAATAGCGTTTGCAGATGTCTAGGTATCGCAGCAATAGAGTCCTAATGCTTCTTAAAACGCGATTTCGCATCTCATTTCTATGTTTCATGGTAAGACATAATATGATTTGCGAAGTGTTATGTATTCCTCGTCTACACTTCAAATGAATGTGAATGCGACACTTCCTCGCTAGGAAATAGCGTTTGCAGTTGTCTACGTATCGTAGCAATAGATTTCCAATGCTTCTTAAAACGTGATATCGCATCTCATTTCTATGTTTCATGGTAAGATATAATATGATTTGCGAAGTGTCATGTATTTCTCGTCTACACTTCAAATGAATGTAAATGCCACACTTCCCTGATAGGAAATAGCGTTTGCAGATGTCCAGGTATCGTAGCAATAGAGTTCTTATGATTCTTAAAACGCGATATCGCATCTCATTTCTATGTTTCATGGTAAGATATAAAATGAATTCCGAAGTGTTACGTATTCCTCGTCTACACTTCAAATGAATGTAAATGCGACACTTCCTTGCAAGGAAATAGCGTTTGCAAACGTCTACCTATCGTAGCAATAGAGTTGTAATGCTTCTTAAAACGCGATATCGCATCTCATTTCTATATTTCATGGTAAGATATAATTTGATTTGCGAAGTGTCATGTATTCCTCGTCTATACTTCAAATGAATGTAAATGCGACACTTCCTTGCAAGGAAATAGCGTTTGCAGATGTCTATGTATCGTAGTAATAGATTTCTAATGCTTCTTAAAACACGATTTCGCATCTCATTTTTATGTTTCATGGTAAGATATAATATGATTTGCGAAGTGTCATGTATTCCTCGTCTACACTTCAAATGAATGTAAATGCGACACTTCCTTGCAAGGAATTAGCGTTTGCAGATGTCTACGTATCGTAGCAATAGAGTTCTTATGATTTTTAAAACGCGATATCGCATCTCATTTCTATGTTTCATGGTAAGAAATATTATGATTTGCGAAGTGTCATGTATTCCTCGTCTACACTTCAAATAAATGTAAATGCCACACTTCCCTGATAGGAAATAGCGTCTGCAGATGTCCAGGTATCGTAGCAATAGAGTTCTTATGATTCTTAAAACGCGATATCGCATCTCACTTCTATGTTTCATGGTCAGATATAAAATGATTTCCGAAGTGTTATGTATTCCTCGTCTACACTTCAAATGAATGTAAATGCGACACTTCCTTGCAAGGAAATAGCGTTTGCAAACGTCTACCTATCGTAGCAATAGAGTTCTAATGCTTCTTAAAACGCGATATCGCATCTCATTTCTATGTTTCATGGTAAGATATAATATGATTTGCGAAGTGTTGTGCATTCCTCGTCTACGATTCAAATGAATGTAAATGCGACACTTCCTTGTAAGGAAATAGCGTTTGCAGATGTCTGCGTATCGTAGCAATAGAGTTCTTATGATTCTTAAAACGCGATATCGCATCTCATTTCTATGTTTCATGGTAAGATATAATATGATTTGCGAAGTGTCATGTATTCCTCGTCTACACTTCAAATGAATGTAAATGCGACACTTCCTTGCAAGGAAATAGCGTTTGCAAACGTCTACCTACCGTAGCGATAGAGTTCTAATGCTTCTTAAAACGCGATATCGCATCTCATTTCTATGATTCATGGTAAGATATAATATGATTTGCGAAGTGACATGTATTCCTCGTCTACACTTCAAATGAATGTAAATGCGACACTTCCATGCAAGGAAATAGCGTTTGTAGATGTCTACGTATCGTAGCAATAGAGTTCTTATGAATATTAAAACGCGATATCGCATCACATTTCTATGTTTCATGGTAAGGTATAATATGATTTGCGAAGTGTTATGTATTCCTCGTCTACACTTCAAATGAATGTAAATGAGACACTTCCTTACAAGGAAATAGCGTTTGCGAATGTCAATCTATCTTAGCAATAGTGTTCTAATTCTTCTTAAAACGCGATATCGCATCTCGTTTCTATGTTTCATGGTAAGATATAATATCATTTGCGAAGTGTCATGTATTCCTCGTCTACACTTCAAATGAATGTAAATGCGACACTTCCTTGCAGGAAATAGCGTTTGCAGATGTCTACGTATCGTAGCAATAGAGTTCTTATGATTCTTAAAACGCGATATCGCATCTCATTTCTATGTTTCATGGTAAGATATAATATGAATTGCGAAGTGTCATGTATACCTCGTCTACACTTCAAGTGAATGTAAATGCGACACTTCCTTGCAAGGAAATAGCGTTTTCGAATGTCTATCTATCGTAGCAATAGTGTTCTAATGCTTCTTAAAACGCGATATCGCATCTCATTTCTATGTTTCATGGTAAGATATAATATGATTTGCGAAGTGTTGTGCATTCCTCGTCTACGATTCAAATGAATGTAAATGCGACACTTCCTTGTAAGGAAATAGCGTTTGCAGATGTCTACGTATCGTAGCAATAGAGTTCTTATGATTCTTAAAACGCGATATCGCATCTCATTACTATGTTTCATGGTAAGATATAATATGATTTGCGAAGTGTCATGTATTTCTCGTCTACACTTCAAATGAATGTAAATGCCACACTTCCCTGATAGGAAATAGCGTCTGCAGATGTCCAGGTATCGTAGCAATAGTGTTCCTATGATTCTTGAAACGCGATATCGCATCTCACTTCTATGTTTCATGGTAAGATATAAAATGATTTCCGAAGTGTTATGTATTCCTCGTCTACACTTCAAATGAATGTAAATGCGACTCTTCCTTGCAAGGAAATAGCGTTTGCAAACGTCTACCCATCGTAGCAATAGAGTTCTAATGCTTCTTAAAACGCGATATCGCATCTCATTTCTATGTTTCATGGTAAGATATAATATGATTTGCGAAGTGTCATGTATTTCTCGTCTACACTTCAAATGAATGTAAATGCCACACTTCCCTGATAGGAAATAGCGTCTGCAGATGTCCAGGTATCGTAGCAATAGAGTTCTTATGATTCTTAAAACGCGATATCGCATCTCATTTCTATGTTCCATGGTAAGATATAATATGATTTGCGAAGTGTCATGTATTCCTCGTCTACACTTCAAATGAATGTAAATGCGACACTACCTTGCTAGGAAATAGCGTTTGCAGATGTCTACGTATCGTAGCAATAGAGTTCTTATGATTTTTAAAACGCGATATCGCATCTCATTTCTATGTTTCATGGTACGATATAATATGATTTGCGAAGTGTCATGTATTCCTCGTCTACACTTCAAATGAATGTAAATGCGACACTTCCTTGCAAGGAAATAGCGTTTGCAAACGTCTACCTACCGCAGCAATAGAGTTCTAATGCTTCTTAAAACGCGATATCGCATCTCATTTCTATATTTCATGGTAAGATATAATATGATTTGCGAAGTGTTATGTATTCCTCGTCTACACTTCAAATTAATGTAAATGAGACACTTCCTTGCAAGGAAATAGCGTTTGCAGATGTCTACGTACCGCAGCAATAGAGTTCTTATGATTCTTAAAACGCGATATCGCATCTCATTTCTATGTTTCATGGTAAGATATAATATGATTTGCGAAGTGTTATGCATTCCTCGTCTACGATTCAAATGAATGTAAATGCGACACTTCCTTGCAAGGAAATAGCGTTTGCAGATGTCTACGTATCGTAGCAATAGAGTTCTTATGATTCTTAAAACGCGATATCGCATCTCATTTCTATGTTTCATGGTAAGATATAATATGATTTGCGAAGTGTCATGTATTCCTCGTCTACACTTCAAATGAATGTAAATGCGACACTTCCTTGCAAGGAAATAGCGTTTGCAAACGTCTACCTACCGCAGCAATAGATTTCTAATGCTTCTTAAAACGCGATTTCGCATCTCATTTCTATGTTTCATGGTAAGATATAATATGATTTGCGAAGTGTCATGTATTTCTAGTCTACACTTCAAATGAATGTAAATGCCACACTTCCCTGATAGGAAATAGCGTCTGCAGATGTCCAGGTATCGTAGCAATAGAGTTCTTATGATTCTTAAAACGCGATATCGCATCTCACTTCTATGATTCATGGTAAGATATAAAATGATTTCCGAAGTGTTATGTATTCCTCGTCTACACTTCAAATGAATGTAAATGCGACACTTCCTTGCAAGGAAATAGCGTTTGCAAACGTCTACCTATCGTAGCAATAGAGTTCTAATGCTTCTTAAAACGCGATATCGCATCTCATTTCTATATTTCATGGTAAGATATAACTTGATTTGCGAAGTGTCATGTATTCCTCGTCTACACTTCAAATGAATGTAAATGCGACACTTCCTTGCAAGGAAATAGCGTTTGCAGATGTCTACGTATCGTAGCAATAGATTTCCAATGCTTCTTAAAACGTGATATCGCATCTCATTTCTATGTTTCATGGTAAGATATAATATGATTTGCGAAGTGTCATGTATTTCTCGTCTACACTTCAAATGAATGTAAATGCCACACTTCCCTGATAGGAAATAGCGTCTGCAGATGTCCAGGTATCGTAGCAATAGAGTTCTTATGATTCTTAAAACGCGATATCGCATCTCATTTCTATGTTTCATGGTAAGATATAAAATGAATTCCGAAGTGTTATGTATTCCTCGTCTACATTTTCAAATGAATGTAAATGCGACACTTCCTTGCAAGGAAATAGCGTTTGCAAACGTCTACCTATCGTAGCAATAGAGTTCTTATGATTTTTAAAACGCGATATCGCATCTCATTTCTATGTTTCATGGTAAGAAATATTGTGATTTGCGAAGTGTCATGTATTCCTCGTCTACACTTCAAATAAATGTAAATGCGACACTTCCTTGCAAGGAATTAGCGTTTGCAGATGTCTACGTATCGTAGCAATAGAGTTCTTATGATTTTTAAAACAGCGATATCGCATCTCATTTCTATGTTTCATGGTAAGTTACAATATGGTTTGCGAAGTGTTATGTATTCCTCGTCTACACTTCAAATGAATGTAAATGCGACACTTCCTTGCAAGGAAATAGCGTTTGCAGATGTCTACGTATCGTAGCAATAGAGTTCTTATGATTTTTAAAACGCGATATCGCATCTCATTTCTATGCTTCATGGCACGATATAATATGATTTGCGAAGTGTTATGTATTCCTCGTCTACACTTCAAATGAATGTAAATGCGACACTTACTTGCAAGGAAATAGCGTTTGCAAACGTCTACCTACCGCAGCAATAGAGTTCTAATGCTTCTTAAAACGCGATATCGCATCTCATTTCTATATTTCATGGTAAGATATAATATGATTTGCGAAGTGTTATGTATTCCTCGTCTACACTTCAAATGAATGTAAATGAGACACTTTCTTGCAAGGCAATAGCGTTTGCAGATGTCTACGTACCGTAGCAATAGAGTTCTTATGATTCTTAAAACGCGATATCGCATCTCATTTCTATGTTTCATGGTAAGGTATAATATGATTTGCGAAGTGTTATGTATTCCTCGTCTACACTTCAAATGAATGTAAATGCGACACTTCCTTGCAAGGAAATAGCGTTTGCGAATGTCTATCTATCGTAGCAATAGTGTTCTAATGCTTCTTAAAACGCGATATCGCATCTCATTTCTATGTTTCATGGTAAGATATAATATGATTTGCGAAGTGTTATGCATTCCTCGTCTACGATTCAAATGAATGTAAATGCGACACTTCCTTGCAAGGAAATAGCGTTTGCAGATGTCTACGTATCGTAGCAATAGAGTTCTTATGATTCTTAAAACGCGATATCGCATCTCATTTCTATGTTTCATGGTAAGATATAATATGATTTGCGAAGTGTTATGCATTCCTCGTCTACGATTCAAATGAATGTAAATGCGACACTTCCTTGCAAGGAAATAGCGTTTGCAGATGTCTACGTATCGTAGCAATAGAGTTCTTATGATTCTTAAAACGCGATATCGCATCTCATTTCTATGTTTCATGGTAAGATATAATATGATTTGCGAAGTGTCATGTATTCCTCGTCTACACTTCAAATGAATGTAAATGCGACACTTCCTCGCTAGGAAATAGCGTTTGCAGATGTCTATGTATCGTAGCAATAGATTTCTAATGCTTCTTAAAACGCGATTTCGCATCTCATTTCTATGTTTCATGGTAAGATATAATATGATTTGCGATGTGTCATGTATTTCTCGTCTACACTTCAAATGAATGTAAATGCCACACTTCCCTGATAGGAAATAGCGTCTGCAGATGTCCAGGTATCGTAGCAATAGAGTTCTTATGATTCTTAAAACGCGATATCGCATCTCATTTCTATGTTTCATGGTAAGATATAATATGATTTGCGAAGTGTCATGTATTCCTCGTCTACACTTCCAAATGAATGTAAATGCGACACTACCTTGCTAGGAAATAGCGTTTGCAGATGTCTAGGTATCGCAGCAATAGAGTCCTAATGCTTCTTAAAACGCGATTTCGCATCTCATTTCTATGTTTCATGGTAAGACATAATATGATTTGCGAAGTGTTATGTATTCCTCGTCTACACTTCAAATGAATGTGAATGCGACACTTCCTCGCTAGGAAATAGCGTTTGCAGTTGTCTACGTATCGTAGCAATAGATTTCCAATGCTTCTTAAAACGTGATATCGCATCTCATTTCTATGTTTCATGGTAAGATATAATATGATTTGCGAAGTGTCATGTATTTCTCGTCTACACTTCAAATGAATGTAAATGCCACACTTCCCTGATAGGAAATAGCGTTTGCAGATGTCCAGGTATCGTAGCAATAGAGTTCTTATGATTCTTAAAACGCGATATCGCATCTCATTTCTATGTTTCATGGTAAGATATAAAATGAATTCCGAAGTGTTACGTATTCCTCGTCTACACTTCAAATGAATGTAAATGCGACACTTCCTTGCAAGGAAATAGCGTTTGCAAACGTCTACCTATCGTAGCAATAGAGTTGTAATGCTTCTTAAAACGCGATATCGCATCTCATTTCTATATTTCATGGTAAGATATAATTTGATTTGCGAAGTGTCATGTATTCCTCGTCTATACTTCAAATGAATGTAAATGCGACACTTCCTTGCAAGGAAATAGCGTTTGCAGATGTCTATGTATCGTAGTAATAGATTTCTAATGCTTCTTAAAACACGATTTCGCATCTCATTTTTATGTTTCATGGTAAGATATAATATGATTTGCGAAGTGTCATGTATTCCTCGTCTACACTTCAAATGAATGTAAATGCGACACTTCCTTGCAAGGAATTAGCGTTTGCAGATGTCTACGTATCGTAGCAATAGAGTTCTTATGATTTTTAAAACGCGATATCGCATCTCATTTCTATGTTTCATGGTAAGAAATATTATGATTTGCGAAGTGTCATGTATTCCTCGTCTACACTTCAAATAAATGTAAATGCCACACTTCCCTGATAGGAAATAGCGTCTGCAGATGTCCAGGTATCGTAGCAATAGAGTTCTTATGATTCTTAAAACGCGATATCGCATCTCACTTCTATGTTTCATGGTCAGATATAAAATGATTTCCGAAGTGTTATGTATTCCTCGTCTACACTTCAAATGAATGTAAATGCGACACTTCCTTGCAAGGAAATAGCGTTTGCAAACGTCTACCTATCGTAGAAATAGAGTTCTAATGCTTCTTAAAACGCGATATCGCACCTCATTTCTATATTTCATGGTAAGATATAACTTGATTTGCGAAGTGTCATGTATTCCTCGTCTACACTTCAAATGAATGTAAATGCGACACTTCCTTGCAAGGAAATAGCGTTTGCAGATGTCTACGTATCGTAGCAATAGAGTTCTTATGATTCTGAAAACGCGATATCGCATCTCAATTCTATGTTTCATGGTAAGATATAATATGGTTTGCGAAGTGTCATGTATTTCTCGTCTACACTTCAAATGAATGTAAATGCCACACTTCCCTGATAGGAAATAGCGTCTGCAGATGTCCAGGTATCGTAGCAATAGAGTTCTTATGATTCTTAAAACGCGATATCGCATCTCACTTCTATGTTTCATGGTCAGATATAAAATGATTTCCGAAGTGTTATGTATTCCTCGTCTACACTTCAAATGAATGTAAATGCGACACTTCCTTGCAAGGAAATAGCGTTTGCAAACGTCTACCTATCGTAGCAATAGAGTTCTAATGCTTCTTAAAACGCGATATCGCACCTCATTTCTATATTTCATGGTAAGATATAACTTGATTTGCGAAGTGTCATGTATTCCTCGTCTACACTTCAAATGAATGTAAATGCGACACTTCCTTGCAAGGAAATAGCGTTTGCAGATGTCTACGTATCGTAGCAATAGAGTTCTTATGATTCTGAAAACGCGATATCTCATCTCATTTCTATGTTTCATGGTAAGATATAATATGATTTGCGAAGTGTCATGTATTCCTCGTCTACACTTCAAATGAATGTGAATGCGACACTTCCTTGCAAGGAAATAGCGTTTGCGAATGTCTACCTATCGTAGCAATAGAGTTCTTATGATTCTTAAAACGCGATATCGCATCTCACTTCTATGTTTCATGGTAAGATATAAAATGATTTCCGAAGTGTTATGTATTCCTCGTCTACACTTCAAATGAATGTAAATGCGACACTTCCTTGCAAGGAAATAGCGTTTGCAAACGTCTACCTATCGTAGCAATAGAGTTCTAATGCTTCTTAAAACGCGATATCGCATCTCATTTCTATATTTCATGGTAAGATATAACTTGATTTGCGAAGTGTCATGTATTCCTCGTCTACACTTCAAATGAATGTAAATGCGACACTTCCTTGCAAGGAAATAGCGTTTGCAGATGTCTACGTATCGTAGCAATAGATTTCCAATGCTTCTTAAAACGTGATATCGCATCTCATTTCTATGTTTCATGGTAAGATATAATATGATTTGCGAAGTGTCATGTATTTCTCGTCTACACTTCAAATGAATGTAAATGCCACACTTCCCTGATAGGAAATAGCGTCTGCAGATGTCCAGGTATCGTAGCAATAGAGTTCTTATGATTCTTAAAACGCGATATCGCATCTCATTTCTATGTTTCATGGTAAGATATAAAATGAATTCCGAAGTGTTATGTATTCCTCGTCTACATTTTCAAATGAATGTAAATGCGACACTTCCTTGCAAGGAAATAGCGTTTGCAAACGTCTACCTATCGTAGCAATAGAGTTCTTATGATTTTTAAAACGCGATATCGCATCTCATTTCTATGTTTCATGGTAAGAAATATTGTGATTTGCGAAGTGTCATGTATTCCTCGTCTACACTTCAAATAAATGTAAATGCAACACTTCCTTGCAAGGAATTAGCGTTTGCAGATGTCTACGTATCGTAGCAATAGAGTTCTTATGATTTTTAAAACAGCGATATCGCATCTCATTTCTATGTTTCATGGTAAGTTATAATATGGTTTGCGAAGTGTTATGTATTCCTCGTCTACACTTCAAATGAATGTAAATGCGACACTTCCTTGCAAGGAAATAGCGTTTGCAGATGTCTACGTATCGTAGCAATAGAGTTCTTATGATTTTTAAAACGCGATATCGCATCTCATTTCTATGCTTCATGGCACGATATAATATGATTTGCGAAGTGTTATGTATTGCTCGTCTACACTTCAAATGAATGTAAATGCGACACTTACTTGCAAGGAAATAGCGTTTGCAAACGTCTACCTACCGCAGCAATAGAGTTCTAATGCTTCTTAAAACGCGATATCGCATCTCATTTCTATATTTCATGGTAAGATATAATATGATTTGCGAAGTGTTATGTATTCCTCGTCTACACTTCAAATGAATGTAAATGAGACACTTTCTTGCAAGGCAATAGCGTTTGCAGATGTCTACGTACCGTAGCAATAGTGTTCTTATGATTCTTAAAACGCGATATCGCATCTCATTTCTATGTTTCATGGTAAGGTATAATATGATTTGCGAAGTGTTATGTATTCCTCGTCTACACTTCAAATGAATGTAAATGCGACACTTCCTTGCAAGGAAATAGCGTTTGCGAATGTCTATCTATCGTAGCAATAGTGTTCTAATGCTTCTTAAAACGCGATATCGCATCTCATTTCTATGTTTCATGGTAAGATATAATATGATTTGCGAAGTGTTATGCATTCCTCGTCTACGATTCAAATGAATGTAAATGCGACACTTCCTTGCAAGGAAATAGCGTTTGCAGATGTCTACGTATCGTAGCAATAGAGTTCTTATGATTCTTAAAACGCGATAGCGCATCTCATTTCTATGTTTCATGGTAAGATATAATATGATTTGCGAAGTGTCATGTATTCCTCGTCTACACTTCAAATGAATGTAAATGCGACACTACCTTGCTAGGAAATAGCGTCTGCAGATGTCTAGGTATCGCAGCAATAGAGTTCTAATGCTTCTTAAAACGCGATATCGCATCTCATTTCTATGTTTCATGGTAAGATATAATATGATTTGCGAAGTGTTATGTATTCCTCGTCTACACTTCAAATGAATGTGAATGCGACACTTCCTCGCTAGGAAATAGCGTTTGCAGTTGTCTACGTATCGTAGCAATAGATTTCCAATGCTTCTTAAAACGTGATATCGCATCTCATTTCTATGTTTCATGGTAAGATATAATATGATTCGCGAAGTGTCATGTATTTCTCGTCTACACTTCAAATGAATGTAAATGCCACACTTCCCTGATAGGAAATAGCGTCTGCAGATGTCCAGGTATCGTAGCAATAGAGTTCTTATGATTCTTAAAACGCGATATCGCATCTCATTTCTATGTTTCATGGTAAGATATAAAATGAATTCCGAAGTGTTATGTATTCCGCGTCTACATTTTCAAATGAATGTAAATGCGACACTTCCTTGCAAGGAAATAGCGTTTGCAAACGTCTACCTATCGTAGCAATAGAGTTCTAATGCTTCTTAAAACGCGATATCGCATCTCATTTCTGTATTTCATGGTAAGATATAATTTGAATTGCGAAGTGTCATGTATTCCTCGTCTATACTTCAAATGAATGTAAATGCGACACTTCCTTGCAAGGGAATAGCGTTTGCAGATGTCTATGTATCGTAGCAATAGATTTCTAATGCTTCTTAAAACGCGATTTCGCATCTCATTTCTATGTTTCATGGTAAGATATAATATGATTTGCGAAGTGTCATGTATTCCTCGTCTACACTTCAAATGAATGTAAATGCGACACTTCCTTGCAAGGAATTAGCGTTTGCAGATGTCTACGTATCGTAGCAATAGAGTTCTTATGATTTTTAAAACGCGATATCGCATCTCATTTCTATGTTTCATGGTAAGATATAATATTCATTGCGAAGTGTTATGCATACCTCGTCTACGATTGAAATGAATGTAAATGCGACACTTCCTTGCAAGGAAATAGCGTTTGCAGATGTCTACGTATCGTAGCAATAGATTTGTAATGCTTCTTAAAACGCGATATCGCATCTCATTTCTATGTTTCATGGTAAGATATAATGTGATTTGCGAAGTGGTATGTATTCCTCGTCTACACTTCAAATGAATGTGAATGCGACACTTCCTTGCAAGGAAATAGCGTTTGCGAATGTCTACCTATCGTAGCAATAGTGTTCTAATGCTTCTTAAAACGCGATATCGCATCTCATCTCTATGTTTCATGGTAAGATATAATATGATTCGCGAAGTGTCATGTATTCCTCGTCTACACTTCAAGTGAATGTAAATGCGACACTTCCTTGCAAGGAAATAGCGTTTGCAAACGTCTACCTACCGTAGCAATAGAGTTCTAATGCTTCTTAAAACGCGATATCGCACCTGATTTCTATATTTCATGGTATGGTATAATATGATTCGCGAAGTGTTATGTATTCCTCGTCTACACTTCAAATGAATGTAAATGCGACACTTCCTTGTAAGGAAATAGCGTTTGCAGATGTCTACCTATCGTAGCAATAGAGTTCTAATGCTTCTTAAAACGCGATATCGCATCTCATTTCTATGTTTCACGGTAAGATATAATATGATTCGCGAAGTGTCATGTATTCCTTGCCTAGACTTCAAATGAATGTAAATGCGACAGTTCCTTGGTAGGAAATAGCGTTTGCAGATGTCTAGCTATCGTAGCAATAGAGTTCTTATGATTCTTAAAACGCGATATCGCATCTCATTTCTATGTTTCATGGTAAGGTATAATATGATTTGCGAAGTGTTATGTATTCCTCGTCTACACTTCAAATGAATGTTAATGCGACACTTCCTTGCAAGGGAATAGCGTTTGCAGATGTCTACCTATCGCAGCAATAGATTTGTAATGCTTCTTAAAACGCGATATCGCATCTCATTTCTATGTTTCATGGTAAGATATAATATGATTTGCGAAGTGTCATGTATTCCTCGTCTACACTTCAAGTGAATGTAAATCCGACACTTACTTGCAAGGAATTAGCGATGCAGATGTCTAGGTATCGTAGCAATAGAGTTCTAATGCTTCTTAAAACGCGATATCGCATCTCATTTCTATGTTTCATGGTAAGATATAATATGATTTGCGAAGTGTTATGTATTCCTCGTCTACACTTCAAATGAACGTAAATGCGACACTTCCTTGCAAGGAAATAGCGTTTGCAGATGTCTACGTATCGTAGCAATAGAGTTCTTATGATTCTTAAAACGCGATATCGCATCTCATTTCTATGTTTCATGGTAAGATATAATATTCATTGCGAAGTGTTATGCATTCCTCGTCTACGATTGAAATGAATGTAAATGCGACACTTCCTTGCAAGGAAATAGCGTTTGCAGATGTCTACGTATCGTAGCAATAGAGTTCAAATGCTTCTTAAAACGCGATATCGCATCTCATTTCTATGTTTCATGGTAAGATATAATATGATTTGCGAAGTGTTATGTATTCCTCGCCTACACTTCAAATGAACGTAAATGCGACACTTCCTTGCAAGGAAATAGCGTTTGCGAATGTCTTCCTATCATAGCAATAGTGTTCTAATGCTTCTTAATACGCGATATCGCATCTCATCTCTATGTTTCATGGTAAGATATAATATGATTTGCGAAGTGTTATGTATTCCTCGTCTACACTTCAAATGAATGTAAATGCGACACTTCCTTGCAAGGAAATAGCGTTTGCAGATGTCTACGTATCGAAGCAATAGAGTTCAAATGCTTCTTAAAACGCGATATCGCATCTCATTTCTATGTTTCATGGCAAGATATATCATGATTTGCGAAGTGTTATGTATTCCTCGTCTACACTTCAAATGAATGTAAATGCGACACTTCCTTGCAAGGAAATAGCGTTTACAGATGTCTACGTATCGTAGCAATAGAGTTCTTATGATTCTTAAAACTCGATATCACATCTCATTTCTATGTTTCATGGTAGGATATAATATGATTTGCGAAGTGTTATGTATTCCTCGTCTACACTTCAAATGAATGTGAATGCGACACTTCCTTGCAAGGAAATAGCGTTTGCGAATGTCTACCTATCGTAGCAATAGTGTTCTAATGCTTCTTAAAACGCGATATCGCATCACATCTCTATGTTTCATGGTAAGATATAATACGATTTGCGAAGTGTTATGTATTCCTCGTCTACACTTCAAATGAATGTAAATGCGACACTTCCTTGCAAGGAAATAGCGTTTGCAGATGTCTACGTATCGAAGCAATAGGGTTCAAATGCTTCTTAAAACGCGATATCGCATCTCATTTCTATGTTTCATGGTAAGATATATTATGATTTGCGAAGTGTTATGTATTCCTCGTCTACACTTCAAATGAATGTGAATGCGAAACTTCCTCGCTAGGAAATAGCATTTGCAGACGTCTACGTATCGTAGCAATAGATTTCTAATGCTTCTTAAAACGCGATATCGCATCTCATTTCTATGTTTCATGGTAAGATATAATATGAATTGCGAAGTGTCATGCATACCTCGTCTACACTTCAAATGAATGTAAATGCGACACTTCCTTGCAAGGAAATAGCGTTTGCGAATGTCTATCTATCGTAGCAATAGTGTTCTAATGCTGCTTAAAACGCGATATCGCATCTCATTTCTATGTTTCATGGTAAGATATAATATGATTTGCGAAGTGTTATGCATTCCTCGTCTACGATTCAAATGAATGTAAATGCGACACTTCCTTGCAAGGAAATAGCGTTTGCAGATGTCTACCTATCGTAGCAATAGAGTTCTAATGCTTCTTAAAACGCGATATCGCATCACATTTCTATGTTTCATGGTAAGATATAATATTCATTGCGAAGTGTTATGCATTCCTCGTATACGATTGAAATGAATGTAAATGCGACACTTCCTTGCAAGGAAATAGCGTTTGCAGATGTCTACGTAGCGTAGCAATAGAGATCATATGCTTCTTAAAACGCGAAATCGCATCTCATTTCTATGTTTCATGGTAAGATATAATGTGATTTGCGAAGTGTTATGTATTCCTCGTCTACACTTCAAATGAATGTAAATGCGACACTTCCTTGCAAGGAAATAGCGTTTGCAGATGTCTACGTATTGTAGCAATGGAGTTCTAATGCTTCTTAAATCGCGATATCGCATCTCATCTCTATGTTTCATGGTAAGATATAATACGATTTGCGAAGTGTTATGTATTCCTCGTCTACACTTCAAATGAATGTAAATGCGACACTTCCTTGCAAGGAAATAGCGTTTGCAGATGTCTACGTATCGAAGCAATAGGGTTCAAATGCTTCTTAAAACGCGTTATCGCATCTCATTTCTATGTTGCATGGTAAGATATATTATGATTTGCGAAGTGTTATGTATTCCTCGTCTACACTTCAAATGAATGTAAATGCGACACTTACTTGCAAGGAAATAGCGTCTGCAGATGTCTACGTATCGTAGCAATAGAGTTCTTATGATTCTTAAAACGCGATATCGCATCTCATTTCTATGTTTCATGGTAAGATATAATATGATTTGCGAAGTGTTATGTATTCCTCGTCTACACTTCAAATGAATGTGAATGCGAAACTTCCTCGCTAGGAAATAGCGTTTGCAGAAGTCTACGTATCGTAGCAATAGATTTCTAATGCTTCTTAAAACGCGATATCGCATCTCATTTCTATGTTTCATGGTAAGATATAATATGAATTGCGAAGTGTCATGTATACCTCGTCTACACTTCAAATGAATGTAAATGCGACACTTTCTTGCAAGGAAATAGCGTTTGCGAATGTCTATCTATCGTAGCAATATTGTTCTAATGCTGCCTAAAACGCGATATCGCATCTCATTTCTATGTTTCAAGGTAAGATATAATATGATTTGCGAAGTGTTATGCATTCCTCGTCTACGATTCAAATGAATGTAAATGCGACACTTCCTTGCAAGGAAATAGCGTTTGCAGATGTCTACCTATCGTAGCAATAGAGTTCTAATGCTTCTTAAAACGCGATATCGCATCACATTTCTATGTTTCATGGTAAGATATAATATTCATTGCGAAGTGTTATGCATTCCTCGTATACGATTGAAATGAATGTAAATGCGACACTTCCTTGCAAGGAAATAGCGTTTGCAGATGTCTACGTAGCGTAGCAATAGAGATCATATGCTTCTTAAAACGCGAAATCGCATCTCATTTCTATGTTTCATGGTAAGATATAATGTGATTTGCGAAGTGTTATGTATTCCTCGTCTACACTTCAAATGAATGTAAATGCGACACTTCCTTGCAAGGAAATAGCGTTTGCAGATGTCTACGTATTGTAGCAATGGAGTTCTAATGCTTCTTAAATCGCGATATCGCATCTCATCTCTATGTTTCATGGTAAGATATAATACGATTTGCGAAGTGTTATGTATTCCTCGTCTACACTTCAAATGAATGTAAATGCGACACTTCCTTGCAAGGAAATAGCGTTTGCAGATGTCTACGTATCGAAGCAATAGGGTTCAAATGCTTCTTAAAACGCGTTATCGCATCTCATTTCTATGTTGCATGGTAAGATATATTATGATTTGCGAAGTGTTATGTATTCCTCGTCTACACTTCAAATGAATGTAAATGCGACACTTACTTGCAAGGAAATAGCGTCTGCAGATGTCTACGTATCGTAGCAATAGAGTTCTTATGATTCTTAAAACGCGATATCGCATCTCATTTCTATGTTTCATGGTAAGATATAATATGATTTGCGAAGTGTTATGTATTCCTCGTCTACACTTCAAATGAATGTGAATGCGAAACTTCCTCGCTAGGAAATAGCGTTTGCAGAAGTCTACGTATCGTAGTAATAGATTTCTAATGCTTCTTAAAACGCGATATCGCATCTCATTTCTATGTTTCATGGTAAGATATAATATGAATTGCGAAGTGTCATGTATACCTCGTCTACACTTCAAATGAATGTAAATGCGACACTTTCTTGCAAGGAAATAGCGTTTGCGAATGTCTATCTATCGTAGCAATATTGTTCTAATGCTGCCTAAAACGCGATATCGCAACTCATTTCTATGTTTCAAGGTAAGATATAATATGATTTGCGAAGTGTTATGCATTCCTCGTCTACGATTCAAATGAATGTAAATGCGACACTTCCTTGCAAGGAAATAGCGTTTGCAGATGTCTACGTATCGTAGCAATAGAGATCAAATGCTTCTTAAAACGCGATATCGCATCTCATTTCTATGTTTCATGGTAAGATATAATATGATTTGCGAAGTGTTATGTATTCCTCGTCTACACTTCAAATGAATGTAAATGCGACACTTCCTTGCAAGGAAATAGCGTTTGCAGATGTCTACGTATCGAAGCAATAGAGTTCAAACGCTTCTTAAAACGCGATATCGCATCTCGTTTCTATGTTTCATGGTAAGATATAATATGATTTGCGAAGTGTCATTTATTCCTCGTCTACACTTCAAATGAATGTAAATGCGACACTACCTTGCTAGGAAATAGCGTCTGCAGATGTCTAGGTATCGCAGCAATAGAGTTCTAATGCTTCTTAAAACGCGATATCGCATTTCACTTCTATGTTTCATGGTAAGATATAATGTGATTTGCGAAGTGTTATGTATTCCTCGTCTACACTTCAAATGAATGTGAATGCGACACTTCCTTGCAAGGAAATAGCGTTTGCGAATATCTACCTATCGTAGCAATAGTGTTCTAATGCTTCTTAAAACGCGATATCGCATCTCATCTCTATGTTTCATGGTAAGATATAATACGACTTGCGAAGTGTTATGTATTCCTCGTCTACACTTCAAATGAATGTAAATGCGACACTTCCTTGCAAGGAAATAGCGTTTGCAGATGTCTACGTATCGAAGCAATAGGGTTCAAATGCCTCTTAGAACGCGATATCGCATCTCATTTCTATGTTTCATGGTAAGATATAATATGAATTGCGAAGTGTCATGTATACCTCGTCTACACTTCAAATGAATGTAAATGCGACACTTCCTTGCAAGGAAATAGCGTTTGCGAATGTCTACCTATCGTAGCAATAGTGTTGTAATGCTGCTTAAAACGCGATATCGCATCTCATTTCTATGTTTCATGGTAAGATATAATATGATTTGCGAAGTGTCATGTATTCCTCGTCTACACTTCAAGTGAATGTAAATGCGACACTTACTTGCAAGGAATTAGCGTTGCAGATGTCTAGGTATCGTAGCAATAGAGTTCTAATGCTTCTTAAAACGCGATATCGCATCTCATTTCTATGTTTCATGGTAAGATATAATATGATTTGCGAAGTGTTATGTATTCCTCGTCTACACTTCAAATGAATGTAAATGCGACACTTCCTTGCAAGGAAATAGCGTTTGCAGATGTATACGTATCGTAGCAATATAGTTCTTATGATTCTTAAAACGCGATATCGCATCTCATTTCTATGTTTCATGGTAAGGTATAATATGATTTGCGAAGTGTTATGTATTCCTCGTCTGCACTTCAAATGAATGTAAATGCGACACTTCCTTGTAGGGAAATAGCGTTTGCAGATGTCAACCTATCGTAGCTATAGAGTTCTAATGCTTCTTAAAACGCGATATCTCATCTCATTTCTATGTTTCATGGTAAGATATAATATGATTTGCGAAGTGTCATGTATTCCTCGTCTACACTTCAAATGAATGTGAATGCGACTCTTCCTTGCAAGGAAATAGCGTTTGCGAATGTCTACCTATCGTAGCAATAGTGTTCTAATGCTTCTTAAAACGCGGTATCGCATCTCATTTCTATGTTTCATGGTAAGATATATTATGATTTGCGAAGTGTTATGTATTCCTCGTCTACACTTCAAATGAATGTAAATGCGACACTTCCTTGCAAGGAAATAGCGTTTGCAGATGTCTGCCTATCATAGCAATAGTGTTCTAATGCTTCTTAAAACGCGATATCGCATCTCATCTCTATGTTTCATGGTAAGATATAATATGATTTGCGAAGTGTTATGTATTCCTCGTCTACACTTCAAATGAATGTAAATGCGACACTTCCTTGCAAGGAAATAGCGTTTGCAGATGTCTACGAATCGAAGCAATAGAGTTCAAATGCTTCTTAAAACGCGATATCGCATCTCATTTCTATGTTTCATGGTAAGATATATTATGATTTGCGAAGTGTTATGTATTCCTCGTCTACACTTCAAATGAATGTAAATGCGACATTTCCCTGCAGGGAAATAGCGTTTACAGATGTCTACGTATCGTAGCAATAGAGTTCTTATGATTCTTAAAACGCGATATCACATCTCATTTCTATGTTTCATGGTAAGATATAATGTGATTTGCGAAGTGTTATGTATTCCTCGTCTACACTTCAAATGAATGTGAATGCGACACTTCCTTGCAAGGAAATAGCGTTTGCGAATGTCTACCTATCGTAGCAATAGTGTTCTAATGCTTCTTAAAACGCGATATCGCATCTCATCTCTATGTTTCATGGTAAGATATAATACGATTTGCGAAGTGTTATGTATTCCTCGTCTACACTTCAAATGAATGTAAATGCGACACTTCCTTGCAAGGAAATAGCGTTTGCAGATGTCTACGTATCGAAGCAATAGGGTTCAAATGCTTCTTAAAACGCGATATCGCATCTCATTTCTATGTTTCATGGTAAGATATATTATGATTTGCGAAGTGTTATGTATTCCTCGTCTACACTTCAATTGAATGTAAATGCGACACTTACTTGCAAGGAAATAGCGTTTGCAGATGTCTACGTATCGTAGCAATAGAATTCTTATGATTTTTAAAACGCGATATCGCATCTCATTTCTATGTTTCATGGTAAGATATAATATGATTTGCGAAGTGTTATGTATTCCTCGTCTACACTTCAAATGAATGTGAATGCGAAACTTCCTCGCTAGGAAATAGCGTTTGCAGATGTCTACGTATCGTAGCAATAGATTTCTAATGCTTCTTAAAACGCGATATCGCATCTCATTTCTATGTTTCATGGTAAGGTATAATATGATTTGCGAAGTGTTATGTATTCCTCGTCTGCACTTCAAATGAATGTAAATGCGACACTTCCTTGTAAGGAAATAGCGTTTGCAAATGTCAACCTATCGTAGCAATAGAGTTCTAATGCTTCTTAAAACGCGATATCTCATCTCATTTCTATGTTTCATGGTAAGATATAATATGATTTGCGAAGTGTCATGTATTCCTCGTCTACACTTCAAATGAATGTGAATGCGACACTTCCTTGCAAGGAAATAGCGTTTGCGAATGTCTACCTATCGTAGCAATAGTGTTCTAATGCTTCTTAAAACGCGGTATCGCATCTCATTTCTATGTTTCATGGTAAGATATATTATGATTTGCGAAGTGTTATGTATTCCTCGTCTACACTTCAAATGAATGTAAATGCGACACTTCCTTGCAAGGAAATAGCGTTTGCAGACGTCTACGTATCGTAGCAATAGAGTTCAAATGCTTCTTAAAATGCGATATCGCATCTCATTTCTATGTTTCATGGTAAGATATAATATGATTTGCGAAGTGTTATGTATTCCTCGTCTACACTTCAAATGAATGTAAATGCGACACTTCCTTGCAAGGAAATAGCGTTTGCGAATGTCTGCCTATCATAGCAATAGTGTTCTAATGCTTCTTAGAACGCGATATCGCATCTCATCTCTATGTTTCATGGTAAGATATAATATGATTTGCGAAGTGTTATGTATTCCTCGTCTACACTTCAAATGAATGTAAATGCGACACTTCCCTGCAGGGAAATAGCGTTTACAGATGTCTACGTATCGTAGCAATAGAGTTCTTATGATTCTTAAAACGCGATATCACATCTCATTTCTATGTTTCATGGTAAGATATAATGTGATTTGCGAAGTGTTATGTATTCCTCGTCTACACTTCAAATGAATGTGAATGCGACACTTCCTTGCAAGGAAATAGCGTTTGCGAATGTCTACCTATCGTAGAAATAGTGTTCTAATGCTTCTTAAAACGCGATATCGCATCTCATCTCTATGTTTCATGGTAAGATATAATACGATTTGCGAAGTGTTATGTATTCCTCGTCTACACTTCAAATGAATGTAAATGCGACACTTCCTTGCAAGGAAATAGCGTTTGCAGATGTCTACGTATCGAAGCAATAGTGTTCAAATGCTTCTTAAAACGCGATATCGCATCTCATTTCTATGTTTCATGGTTAGATATATTATGATTTGCGAAGTGTTATGTATTCCTCGTCTACACTTCAAATGAATGTAAATGCGACACTTACTTGCAAGGAAATAGCGTTTGCAGATGTCTACGTATCGTAGCAATAGAACTCTTATGATTCTTAAAACGCGATATCGCATCTCATTTCTATGTTTCATGGTAAGATATAATATGATTTGCGAAGTGTTATGTATTCCTCGTCTACACTTCAAATGAATGTGAATGCGAAACTTCCTCGCTAGGAAATAGCGTTTGCAGATGTCTACGTATCGTAGCAATAGATTTCTAATGCTTCTTAAAACGCGATATCGCATCTCATTTCTATGTTTCATGGTAAGATATAATATGAATTGCGAAGTGTCATGTATACCTCGTCTACACTTCAAATGAATGTAAATGCGACACTTCCTTGCAAGGAAATAGCGTTTGCGAATGTCTATCTATCGTAGCAATAGTGTTCTAATGCTGCTTAAAACGCGATATCGCATCTCATTTCTATGTTTCATGGTAAGATATAATATGATTTGCGAAGTGTCATGTATTCCTCGTCTACACTTCAAGTGAATGTAAATGCGACACTTACTTGCAAGGAATTAGCGATGCAGATGTCTAGGTATCGTAGCAATAGAGTTCTAATGCTTCATAAAACGCGATATCGCATCTCATTTCTATGTTTCATGGTAAGATATAATATGATTTGCGAAGTGTTATGTATTGCTCGTCTACACTTCAAATGAATGTAAATGCGACACTTCCTTGCAAGGAAATAGCGTTTGCAGATGTATACGTATCGTAGCAATATAGTTCTTATGATTCTTAAAACGCGATATCGCATCTCATTTCTATGTTTCATGGTAAGGTATAATATGATTTGCGAAGTGTTATGTATTCCTCGTCTGCACTTCAAATGAATGTAAATGCGACACTTCCTTGTAAGGAAATAGCGTTTGCAGATGTCAACCTATCGTAGCAATAGAGTTCTAATGCTTCTTAAAACGCGATATCTCATCTCATTTCTATGTTTCATGGTAAGATATAATATGATTTGCGAAGTGTCATGTATTCCTCGTCTACACTTCAAATGAATGTGAATGCGACACTTCCTTGCAAGGAAATAGCGTTTGCGAATGTCTACCTATCGTAGCAATAGTGTTCTAATGCTTCTTAAAACGCGGTATCGCATCTCATTTCTATGTTTCATGGTAAGATATATTATGATTTGCGAAGTGTTATGTATTCCTCGTCTACACTTCAAATGAATGTAAATGCGACACTTCCTTGCAAGGCAATAGCGTTTGCAGATGTCTACGTATCGTAGCAATAGAGTTCTTATGATTCTTAAAACGCGATATCGCATCTCATTTCTATGTTTCATGGTAAGGTATAATATGATTTGCTAAGTGTTATGTATTCCTCGTCTACACTTCAAATGAATGTTAATGCGACACTTCCTTGTAAGGGAATAGCGTTTGCAGATGTCTACCTATCGCAGCAATAGATTTGTAATGCTTCTTAAAACGCGATATCGCATCTCATTTCTATGTTTCATGGTAAGATATAATATGACTTGCGAAGTGTCATGTATTCCTCGTCTACACTTCAAGTGAATGTAAATGCGACACTTACTTGCAAGGAATTAGCGATGCAGATGTCTAGGTATCGTAGCAATAGAGTTCTAATGCTTCTTAAAACGCGATATCGCATCTCATTTCTATGTTTCATGGTAAGATATAATACGATTTGCGAAGTGTTATGTATTCCTCGTCTACACTTCAAATGAATGTAAATGCGACACTTCCTTGCAAGGAAAAACCGTTTGCAGATGTATACGTATCGTAGCAATAGAGTTCTTATGATTCTTAAAACGCGATATCGCAACTCATTTCTATGTTTCATGGTAAGGTATAATATGATTTGCGAAGTGTTATGTATTCCTCGTCTGCACTTCAAATGAATGTAAATGCGACACTTCCTTGTAAGGAAATAGCGTTTGCAAATGTCAACCTATCGTAGCAATAGAGTTCTAATGCTTCTTAAAACGCGATATCTCATCTCATTTCTATGTTTCATGGTAAGATATAATATGATTTGCGAAGTGTCATGTATTCCTCGTCTACACTTCAAATGAATGTGAATGCGACACTTCCTTGCAAGGAAATAGCGTTTGCGAATGTCTACCTATCGTAGCAATAGTGTTCTAATGCTTCTTAAAACGCGGTATCGCATCTCATTTCTATGTTTCATGGTAAGATATATTATGATTTGCGAAGTGTTATGTATTCCTCGTCTACACTTCAAATGAATGTAAATGCGACACTTCCTTGCAAGGAAATAGCGTTTGCAGATGTCTACGTATCGTAGCAATAGAGTTCAAATGCTTCTTAAAATGCGATATCGCATCTCATTTCTATGTTTCATGGTAAGATATAATATGATTTGCGAAGTGTTATGTATTCCTCGTCTACACTTCAAATGAATGTAAATGCGACACTTCCTTGCAAGGAAATAGCGTTTGCGAATGTCTGCCTATCATAGCAATAGTGTTCTAATGCTTCTTAGAACGCGATATCGCATCTCATCTCTATGTTTCATGGTAAGATATAATATGATTTGCGAAGTGTTATGTATTCCTCGTCTACACTTCAAATGAATGTAAATGCGACACTTCCCTGCAGGGAAATAGCGTTTACAGATGTCTACGTATCGTAGCAATAGAGTTCTTATGATTCTTAAAACGCGATATCACATCTCATTTCTATGTTTCATGGTAAGATATAATGTGATTTGCGAAGTGTTATGTATTCCTCGTCTACACTTCAAATGAATGTGAATGCGACACTTCCTTGCAAGGAAATAGCGTTTGCGAATGTCTACCTATCGTAGAAATAGTGTTCTAATGCTTCTTAAAACGCGATATCGCATCTCATCTCTATGTTTCATGGTAAGATATAATACGATTTGCGAAGTGTTATGTATTCCTCGTCTACACTTCAAATGAATGTAAATGCGACACTTCCTTGCAAGGAAATAGCGTTTGCAGATGTCTACGTATCGAAGCAATAGTGTTCAAATGCTTCTTAAAACGCGATATCGCATCTCATTTCTATGTTTCATGGTTAGATATATTATGATTTGCGAAGTGTTATGTATTCCTCGTCTACACTTCAAATGAATGTAAATGCGACACTTACTTGCAAGGAAATAGCGTTTGCAGATGTCTACGTATCGTAGCAATAGAACTCTTATGATTCTTAAAACGCGATATCGCATCTCATTTCTATGTTTCATGGTAAGATATAATATGATTTGCGAAGTGTTATGTATTCCTCGTCTACACTTCAAATGAATGTGAATGCGAAACTTCCTCGCTAGGAAATAGCGTTTGCAGATGTCTACGTATCGTAGCAATAGATTTCTAATGCTTCTTAAAACGCGATATCGCATCTCATTTCTATGTTTCATGGTAAGATATAATATGAATTGCGAAGTGTCATGTATACCTCGTCTACACTTCAAATGAATGTAAATGCGACACTTCCTTGCAAGGAAATAGCGTTTGCGAATGTCTATCTATCGTAGCAATAGTGTTCTAATGCTGCTTAAAACGCGATATCGCATCTCATTTCTATGTTTCATGGTAAGATATAATATGATTTGCGAAGTGTTATGCATTCCTCGTCTACGATTCAAATGAATGTAAATGCGACACTTCCTTGCAAGGAAATAGCGTTTGCAGATGTCTACGTATCGTAGCAATAGTGTTCTAATGCTTCTTAAAACGCGATATCGCATCTCATTTCTATGTTTCATGGTAAGATATAATATGATTTGCGAAGTGTTATGTATTCCTCGTCTACACTTCAAATGAATGTGAATGCGAAACTTCCTCGCTAGGAAATAGCGTTTGCAGATGTCTACGTATCGTAGCAATAGATTTCTAATGCTTCTTAAAACGCGATATCGCATCTCATTTCTATGTTTCATGGTAAGATATAATATGAATTGCGAAGTGTCATGTATACCTCGTCTACACTTCAAATGAATGTAAATGCGACACTTCCTTGCAAGGAAATAGCGTTTGCGAATGTCTATCTATCGTAGCAATAGTGTTCTAATGCTGCTTAAAACGCGATATCGCATCTCATTTCTATGTTTCATGGTAAGATATAATATGATTTGCGAAGTGTTATGCATTCCTCGTCTACGATTCAAATGAATGTAAATGCGACACTTCCTTGCAAGGAAATAGCGTTTGCAGATGTCTACGTATCGTAGCAATAGTGTTCTAATGCTTCTTAAAACGCGATATCGCATCTCATTTCTATGTTTCATGGTAAGATATAATATGATTTGCGAAGTGTCATGTATTCCTCGTCTACACTTCAAATGAATGTAAATGCGACACTTCCTTGCAAGGAAATAGCGTTTGCAAACGTCTACCTACCGTAGCAATAGAGTTCTAATGCTTCTTAAAACGCGATATCGCATCTGATTTCTATATTTCATGGTATGGTATAATATGATTTGCGAAGTGTTATGTATTCCTCGTCTACACTTCAAATGAATGTAAATGCGACACTTCCTTGTAAGGAAATAGCGTTTGCATATGTCTACCTATCGTAGCAATAGAGTTCTAATGCTTCTTAAAACGCGATATCGCATCTCATTACTATGTTTCATGGTAAGATATAATATGATTTGCGAAGTGTCATGTATTCCTTGCCTACACTTCAAATGAATGTAAATGCGACAGTTCCTTGGTAGGAAATAGCGTTTGCAGATGTCTAGCTATCGTAGCAATAGAGTTCTAATGCTTCTTAAAACGCGATATCGCATCACATTTCTATGTTTCATGGTAAGATATAATATTCATTGCGATGTGTTATGCATTCCTCGTATACGATTGAAATGAATGTAAATGCGACACTTCCTTGCAAGGAAATAGCGTTTGCAGATGTCTACGTAGCGTAGCAATAGAGATCAAATGCTTCTTAAAACGCGATATCGCATCTCATTTCTATGTTTCATGGTAAGATATAATATGATTTGCGAAGTGTTATGTATTCCTCGTCTACACTTCAAATGAATGTAAATGCGACACTTCCTTGCAAGGAAATAGCGTTTGCAGATGTCTACGTATCGAAGCAATAGAGTTCAAACGCTTCTTAAAACGCGATATCGCATCCCATTTCTATGTGTCATGGTAAGATATAATATGATTTGCGAAGTGTCATTTATTCCTCGTCTACACTTCAGATGAATGTAAATGCGACACTACCTTGCTAGGAAATAGCGTCTGCAGATGTCTAGGTATCGCAGCAATAGAGTTCTAATGCTTCTTAAAACGCGATATCGCATCTCACTTCTATGTTTCATGGTAAGACATAATGTGATTTGCGAAGTGTTATGTATTCCTCGTCTACACTTCAAATGAATGTGAATGCGACACTTCCTTGCAAGGAAATAGCGTTTGCGAATGTCTACCTATCGTAGCAATATAGTTCTTATGATTCTTAAAACGCGATATCGCATCTCATCTCTATGTTTCATGGTAAGATATAATATGATTTGCGAAGTGTTATGTATTCCTCGTCCACACTTCAAATGAATGTGAATGCGAAACTTCCTCGCTAGGAAATAGCGTTTGCAGATGTCTACGTATCGTAGCAATAGATTTCTAATGCTTCTTAAAACGCGATATCGCATCTCATTTCTATGTTTCATGGTAAGATATAATATGAATTGCGAAGTGTCATGTATACCTCGTCTACACTTCAAATGAATGTAAATGCGACACTTCCTTGCAAGGAAATAGCGTTTGCGAATGTCTATCTATCGTAGCAATAGTGTTCTAATGCTGCTTAAAACGCGATATCGCATCTCATTTCTATGTTTCATGGTAAGATATAATATGATTTGCGAAGTGTCATGTATTCCTCGTCTACACTTCAAGTGAATGTAAATGCGACACTTGCTTGCAAGGAATTAGCGATGCAGATGTCTAGGTATCGTAGCAATAGAGTTCTAATGCTTCTTAAAACGCGATATCGCATCTCATTTCTATGTTTCATGGTAAGATATAATATGATTTGCGAAGTGTTATGTATTCCTCGTCTACACTTCAAATGAATGTAAATGCGACACTTCCTTGCAAGGAAATAGCGTTTGCAGATGTATACGTATCGTAGCAATATAGTTCTTATGATTCTTAAAACGCGATATCGCATCTCATTTCTATGTTTCATGGTAAGATATAATATGATTTGCGAAGTGTCATGTATTCCTCGTCTACACTTCAAATGAATGTGAATGCGACACTTCCTTGCAAGGAAATAGCGTTTGCGAATGTCTACCTATCGTAGCAATAGTGTTCTAATGCTTCTTAAAACGCGGTATCGCATCTCATTTCTATGTTTCATGGTAAGATATATTATGATTTGCGAAGTGTTATGTATTCCTCGTCTACACTTCAAATGAATGTAAATGCGACACTTCCTTGCAAGGAAATAGCGTTTGCAGATGTCTACGTATCGTAGCAATAGAGTTCTAATGCTTCTTAAAACGCGATATCGCATCACATTTCTATGTTTCATGGTAAGATATAATATTCATTGCGATGTGTTATGCATTCCTCGTATACGATTGAAATGAATGTAAATGCGACACTTCCTTGCAAGGAAATAGCGTTTGCAGATGTCTACGTAGCGTAGCAATAGAGATCAAATGCTTCTTAAAACGCGATATCGCATCTCATTTCTATGTTTCATGGTAAGATATAATATGATTTGCGAAGTGTTATGTATTCCTCGTCTACACTTCAAATGAATGTAAATGCGACACTTCCTTGCAAGGAAATAGCGTTTGCAGATGTCTACGTATCGAAGCAATAGAGTTCAAACGCTTCTTAAAACGCGATATCGCATCCCATTTCTATGTGTCATGGTAAGATATAATATGATTTGCGAAGTGTCATTTATTCCTCGTCTACACTTCAGATGAATGTAAATGCGACACTACCTTGCTAGGAAATAGCGTCTGCAGATGTCTAGGTATCGCAGCAATAGAGTTCTAATGCTTCTTAAAACGCGATATCGCATCTCACTTCTATGTTTCATGGTAAGACATAATGTGATTTGCGAAGTGTTATGTATTCCTCGTCTACACTTCATGTGAATGTGAATGCGACACTTCCTTGCAAGGAAATAGCGTTTGCGAATGTCTACCTATCGTAGCAATATAGTTCTTATGATTCTTAAAACGCGATATCGCATCTCATCTCTATGTTTCATGGTAAGATATAATATGATTTGCGAAGTGTTATGCATTCCTCGTCTACGATTCAAATGAATGTAAATGCGACACTTCCTTGCAAGGAAATAGCGTTTGCAGATGTCTACGTATCGTAGCAATAGAGATCAAATGCTTCTTAAAACGCGATATCGCATCTCATTTCTATGTTTCATGGTAAGATATAATACGATTTACGAAGTGTTATGTATTCCTCGTCTACACTTCAAATGAATGTAAATGCGACACTTCCTTGCAAGGAAATAGCGTTTGCAGATGTCTACGTATCGAAGCAATAGAGTTCAAACGCTTCTTAAAACGCGATATCGCATTTCATTTCTATGTTTCATGGTAAGATATAATATGATTTGCGAAGTGTCATTTATTCCTCGTCTACACTTCAAATGAATGTAAATGCGACACTACCTTGCTAGGAAATAGCGTCTGCAGATGTCTAGGTATCGCAGCAATAGAGTTCTAATGCTTCTTAAAACGCGATATCGCATCTCACTTCTATGTTTCATGGTAAGATATAATGTGATTTGCGAAATGTTATGTATTCCTCGTCTACACTTCAAATGAATGTGAATGCGACACTTCCTTGCAAGGAAATAGCGTTTGCGAATGTCTACCTATCGTAGCAATAGTGTTCTAATGCTTCTTAAAACGCGATATCGCATCTCATCTCTATGTTTCATGGTAAGATATAATACGATTTGCGAAGTGTTATGTATTCCTCGTCTACACTTCAAATGAATGTAAATGCGACACTTCCTTGCAAGGAAATAGCGTTTGCAGATGTCTACGTATCGAAGCAATAGGGTTCAAATGCTTCTTAAAACGCGATATCGCATCTCATTTCTATGTTTCATGGTAAGATATATTATGATTTGCGAAGTGTTATGTATTCCTCGTCTACGCTTCAAATGAATGTAAATGCGACACTTACTTGCAAGGAAATAGCGTTTGCAGATGTCTACGTATCGTAGCAATAGAGTTCTTATGATTCTTGAAACGCGATATCGCATCTCATTTCTATGTTTCATGGTAAGATATAATATGATTTGCGAAGTGTTATGTATTCCTCGTCTACACTTCAAATGAATGTGAATGCGAAACTTCCTCGCTAGGAAATAGCGTTTGCAGATGTCTACGTATCGTAGCAATAGATTTCTAATGCTTCTTAAAACGCGATATCGCATCTCATTTCTATGTTTCATGGTAAGATATAATATGAATTGCGAAGTGTCATGTATACCTCGTCTACACTTCAAATGAATGTAAATGCGACACTTCCTTGCAAGGAAATAGCGTTTGCGAATGTCTATCTATCGTAGCAATAGTGTTCTAATGCTGCTTAAAACGCGATATCGCATCCCATTTCTATGTTTCATGGTAAGATATAATATGATTTGCGAAGTGTTATGCATTCCTCGTCTACGATTCAAATGAATGTAAATGCGACACTTCCTTGCAAGGAAATAGCGTTTGCAGATGTCTACGTATCGTAGCAATAGATTTCTTATGATTCTTAAAACGCGATATCACATCTCATTTCTATGTTTCATGGTAAGATATATTATGATTTGCGAAGTGTTATGTATTCCTCGTCTACACTTCAAATGAATGTAAATGCGACACTTACTTGCAAGGAAATAGCGTTTGCAGATGTCTACGTATCGTAGCAATAGAGTTCTTATGATTCTTAGAACGCGATATCGCATCTCATTTCTATGTTTCATGGTAAGATATAATATTCATTGCGAAGTGTTATGCATTCCTCGTCTACGATTGAAATGAATGTAAATGCGACACTTCTTTGCAAGGAAATAGCGTTTGCAGATGTCTACGTATCGTAGCAATAGAGTTCAAATGCTTCTTAAAACGCGATATCGCATCTCATTTCTATGTTTCATGGTAAGATATAATATGATTTGCGAAGTGTTATGTATTCCTCGTCTACACTTCAAATGAATGTAAATGCGACACTTCCTTGCAAGGAAATAGCGTTTGCGAATGTCTACCTATCATAGCAATAGAGTTCTAATGCTTCTTAAAACGCGATATCGCATCTGATTTCTATATTTCATGGTAAGGTATAATATGATTTGCGAAGTGTTATGTATTCCTCGTCTACACTTCAAATGAATGTAAATGCGACACTTCCTTGTAAGGAAATAGCGTTTGCAGATGTCTACCTATCGTAGCAATAGAGTTCTAATGCTTCTTAAAACGCGATATCGCATCTCATTTCTATGTTTCATGGTAAGATATAATATGATTTGCGAAGTGTCATGTATTCCTTGCCTACACTTCAAATGAATGTAAATGCGACAGTTCCTTGGTAGGAAATAGCGTTTGCAGATGTCTAGCTATCGTAGCAATAGATTTGTAATGCTTCTTAAAACGCGATATCGCATCTCATTTCTATGTTTCATGGTAAGATATAATATGATTTGCGAAGTGTCATGTATTCCTCGTCTACACTTCAAGTGAATGTAAATGCGACACTTACTTGCAAGGAATTAGCGATGCAGATGTCTACGTATCGTAGCAATAGAGTTCTTATGATTCTTAAAGCGCGATATCGCATCTCATTTCTATGTTTCATGGTAAGGTATAATATGATTTGCGAAGTGTTATGTATTCCTCGTCTGCACTTCAAATGAATGTAAATGCGACACTTCCTTGTAAGGAAATAACGTTTGCAGATGTCAACATATCGTAGCAATAGAGTTCTAATGCTTCTTAAAACGCGATATCTCATCTCATTTCTATGTTTCATGGTAAGATATAATATGATTTGCGAAGTGTCATGTATTCCTCGTCTACACTTCAAATGAATGTGAATGCGACACTTCCTTGCAAGGAAATAGCGTTTGCGAATGTCTACCTATCGTAGCAATAGTGTTCTAATGCTTCTTAAAACGCGGTATCGCATCTCATTTCTATGTTTCATGGTAAGATATATTATGATTTGCGAAGTGTTATGTATTCCTCGTCTACACTTCAAATGAATGTAAATGCGACACTTACTTGCAAGGAAATAGCGTTTGCAGATGTCTACGTATCGTAGCAATAGAGTTCTTATGATTCTTAGAACGCGATATCGCATCTCATTTCTATGTTTCATGGTAAGATATAATATGATTTGCGAAGTGTCATGTATTCCTCGTCTACACTTCAAGTGAATGTAAATGCGACACTTACTTGCAAGGAATTAGCGATGCAGATGTCTAGGTATCGTAGCAATAGAGTTCTAATGCTTCTTAAAACGCGATATCGCATCTCATTTCTATGTTTCATGGTAAGATATAATATGATTTGCGAAGTGTTATGTATTCCTCGTCTACACTTCAAATGAATGTAAATGCGACACTTCCTTGCAAGGAAATAGCGTTTGCAGATGTCTACGTATCGTAGCAATAGAGATCAAATGCTTCTTAAAACGCGATATCGCATCTCATTTCTATGTTTCAAGGTAAGGTATAATATGATTTGCGAAGTGTTATGTATTCCTCGTCTGCACATCAAATGAATGTAAATGCGACACTTCCTTGTAAGGAAATAGCGTTTGCAAATGTCAACCTATCGTAGCAATAGAGTTCTAATGCTTCTTAAAACGCGACATCTCATCTCATTTCTATGTTTCATGGTAAGATATAATATGATTTGCGAAGTGTCATGTATTCCTCGTCTACACTTCAAATGAATGTGAATGCGACACTTCCTTGCAAGGAAATAGCGTTTGCGAATGTCTAGCTGTCGTAGCAATAGTGTTCTAATGCTTCTTAAAACGCGGTATCGCATCTCATTTCTATGTTTCATGGTAAGATATATTATAATTTGCGAAGTGTTATGTATTCCTCGTCTACACTTCAAATGAATGTAAATGCGACACTTACTTGCAAGGAAATAGCGTTTGCAGATGTCTACGTATCGTAGCAATAGAGTTCTTATGATTCTTAAAACGCGATATCGCATCCCATTTCTATGTTTCATGGTAAGATATAATATGATTTGCGAATTGTTATGTATTCCTCGTCTACACTTCAAATGAATGTGAATGCGAAACTTCCTCGATAGGAAATAGCGTTTGCAGATGTCTACGTATCGTAGCAATAGATTTCTAATGCTTCTTAAAACGCGATATCGCATCTCATTTCTATGTTTCATGGTAAGATATAATATGAATTGCGAAGTGTCATGTATACCTCGTCTACACTTCAAATGAATGTAAATGCGACACTTCCTTGCAAGGAAATAGCGTTTGCGAATGTCTATCTATCGTAGCAATATTGTTCTAATGCTGCTTAAAACGCGATATCGCATCTCATTTCTATGTTTCATGGTAAGATATAATATGATTTGCGAAGTGTTATGCACTCCTCGCCTACGATTCAAATGAATGTAAATGCGACACTTCCTTGCAAGGAAATAGCGTTTGCAGATGTCTACGTATCGTAGCAATAGAGATCAAATGCTTCTTAAAACGCGATATCGCATCTCATTTCTATGTTTCATGGTAAGATATAATATGATTTGCGAAGTGTTATATATTTCTCGTCTACACTTCAAATGAATGTAAATGCGACACTACCTTGCTAGGAAATAGCGTCTGCAGATGTCCAGGTATCGCAGCAATAGTGTTCTAATGCTTCTTAAAACGCGATATCGCATCTCATTTCTATGTTTCATGTAAGATATAATATGATTTGCGAAGTGTCATGTATTCCTCGTTTACACTTCAAATGAATGTAAATGCGACACTTCGTTGCAAGGAAATAGCGTTTGCGAATATCCATCTATCGTAGCAATAGTGTTCCAATGCTTCTTAAAACGCGATATCACATCTCATTTCTATGTTTCATGGTAAGATATAATATGATTTGCGAAGTGTTATGCATTCCTCGTATACGACTGAAATGAATGTAAATGCGACACTTCCTTGCAAGGAAATAGCGTTTGCAGATGTCTACGTATCGTAGCAATAGAGTTCTAATGCTTCATAAAACGCGATATCGCATCACATTTCTATGCTTCATGGTAAGATATAATATGATTTGCGAAGTGTTATGTATTCCTCGTCTACACTTCAAATGAATGTAAATGCGACACTACCTTGCTAGGAAATAGCGTCTGCAGATGTCTAGGTATCGCAGCAATAGAGTTCTAATGCATCTTAAAACGCGATATCGCATCTCATTTCTATGTTTCATGTAAGATATAATATGATTTGCGAAGTGTCATGTATTCCTCGTCCACACTTCAAATGAATGTAAATGCGACACTTCGTTGCAAGGAAATAGCGTTTGCGAATATCCATCTATCGTAGCAATAGTGTTCTAATGCTTCTTAAAACGCGATATCGCATCTCATTTCCATGTTTAATGGTAAGATATAATATGATTTGCGATGTGTTATGCATTCCTCGTCTACGATTCAAATGAATGTAAATGCGACACTTCCTTGCAAGGAAATAGCGTTTGCAGATGTCTACGTATCGTAGCAATAGAGTTCATATGATTCTTAAAGCGCGATATCACATCTCATTTCTATGTTTCATGGTAAGATATAATATGATTAGCGAAGTGTTATGTATTCCTCGTCTACACTTCAAATGAATGTGAATGCGACACTTCCTTGCAAGGAAATAGAGTTTGCGAATGTCTACCTATCGTAGCAATAGTGTTCTAATGCTTCTTAAAACGCGATATCGCATCTCATTTCTATGTTTCATGGTAAGATATATTATGATTTGCGAAGTGTTATGTATTCCTCGTCTACACTTCAAATGAATGTAAATGCGACACTTACTTGCAAGGAAATAGCGTTTGCAGATGTCTACGTATCGTAGCAATAGAGTTCTTATGATTCTTAAAACGCGATATCGCTTCTCATTTCTATGTTTCATGGTAAGATATAATATGATTAGCGAAGTGTTATGTATTCCTCGTCTACACTTCAAATGAATGTGAATGCGACACTTCCTTGCAAGGAAATAGAGTTTGCGAATGTCTACCTATCGTAGCAATAGTGTTCTAATGCTTCTTAAAACGCGATATCGCATCTCATTTCTATGTTTCATGGTAAGATATATTATGATTTGCGAAGTGTTATGTATTCCTCGTCTACACTTCAAATGAATGTAAATGCGACACTTACATGCAAGGAAATAGCGTTTGCAGATGTCTACGTATCGTAGCAATAGAGTTCTTATGATTCTTAAAACGCGATATCGCTTCTCATTTCTATGTTTCATGGTAAGATATAATATGATTAGCGAAGTGTTATGTATTCCTCGCCTACACTTCAAATGAATGTGAATGCGACACTTCCTTGCAAGGAAATAGCGTTTGCAGATGTCTACGTATCGTAGCAATAGATTTCTTATGATTCTTAAAACGCGATATCGCATCTCATTTCTATGTTTCATGGTAAGGTATAATATGATTTGCGAAGTGTTATGTATTCCTCGTCTACACTTCAAATGAAAGTAAATGCGACACTTCCTTGCTAGGAAATAGCGTCTGCAGATGTCTAGGTATCGTAGCAATAGAGTTCTAATGCTTCATAAAACGCGATATCGCATCACATTTCTATGTTTCATGGTAAGATATAATATTCATTGCGAAGTGTTATGCATTCCTCGTATACGACTGAAATGAATGTAAATGCGACACTTCCTTGCAAGGAAATAGCGTTTGCAGATGTCTACGTATCGTAGCAATAGAGTTCAAATGCATCTTAAAACGCGATATCGCATCTCATTTCTATGTTTCATGGTAAGATATAATATGATTTGCGAAGTGTTATGTATTCCTCGTCTACACTTCAAGTGAATGTAAATGCGACACTTCCTTGCAAGGAAATAGCGCTTGCAAACGTCTACCTACCGTAGCAATAGAGTTCTAATGCTTCTTAAAACGCGATATCGCATCTCATTTCTATATTTCATGGTAAGATATAATATGATTTGCGAAGTGTTATGTATTCCTCGTCTACACTTCAAATGAATGTAAATGAGACACTTCCTTGCAAGGAAATATCGTTTGCAGATGTCTACGTATCGTAGCAATAGAGTTCTAATGCTTCATAAAACGCGATATCGCATCACATTTCTATGTTTCATGGTAAGATATAATATTCATTGCGAAGTGTTATGCATTCCTCGTCTACGATTGAAATGAATGTAAATGCGACACTTCTTTGCAAGGAAATAGCGTTTGCAGATGTCTACGTATCGTAGCAATAGAGTTCAAATGCTTCTTAAAACGCGATATCGCATCTCATTTCTATGTTTCATGGTAAGATATAATATGATTTGCGAAGTGTTATGTATTCCTCGTCTACACTTCAAATGAATGTAAATGCGACACTTCCTTGCAAGGAAATAGCGTTTGCGAATGTCTACCTATCATAGCAATAGAGTTCTAATGCTTCTTAAAACGCGATATCGCATCTGATTTCTATATTTCATGGTAAGGTATAATATGATTTGCGAAGTGTTATGTATTCCTCGTCTACACTTCAAATGAATGTGAATGCGACACTTCCTTGCAAGGAAATAGCGTTTGCAGATGTCTACGTATCGTAGCAATAGATTTCTTATGATTCTTAAAACGCGATATCGCATCTCATTTCTATGTTTCATGGTAAGGTATAATATGATTTGCGAAGTGTTATGTATTCCTCGTCTACACTTCAAATGAAAGTAAATGCGACACTTCCTTGCTAGGAAATAGCGTCTGCAGATGTCTAGGTATCGTAGCAATAGAGTTCTAATGCTTCATAAAACGCGATATCGCATCACATTTCTATGTTTCATGGTAAGATATAATATTCATTGCGAAGTGTTATGCATTCCTCGTATACGACTGAAATGAATGTAAATGCGACACTTCCTTGCAAGGAAATAGCGTTTGCAGATGTCTACGTATCGTAGCAATAGAGTTCAAATGCATCTTAAAACGCGATATCGCATCTCATTTCTATGTTTCATGGTAAGATATAATATGATTTGCGAAGTGTTATGTATTCCTCGTCTACACTTCAAGTGAATGTAAATGCGACACTTCCTTGCAAGGAAATAGCGCTTGCAAACGTCTACCTACCGTAGCAATAGAGTTCTAATGCTTCTTAAAACGCGATATCGCATCTCATTTCTATATTTCATGGTAAGATATAATATGATTTGCGAAGTGTTATGTATTCCTCGTCTACACTTCAAATGAATGTAAATGAGACACTTCCTTGCAAGGAAATATCGTTTGCAGATGTCTACGTATCGTAGCAATAGAGTTCTAATGCTTCATAAAACGCGATATCGCATCACATTTCTATGTTTCATGGTAAGATATAATATTCATTGCGAAGTGTTATGCATTCCTCGTCTACGATTGAAATGAATGTAAATGCGACACTTCTTTGCAAGGAAATAGCGTTTGCAGATGTCTACGTATCGTAGCAATAGAGTTCAAATGCTTCTTAAAACGCGATATCGCATCTCATTTCTATGTTTCATGGTAAGATATAATATGATTTGCGAAGTGTTATGTATTCCTCGTCTACACTTCAAATGAATGTAAATGCGACACTTCCTTGCAAGGAAATAGCGTTTGCGAATGTCTACCTATCATAGCAATAGAGTTCTAATGCTTCTTAAAACGCGATATCGCATCTGATTTCTATATTTCATGGTAAGGTATAATATGATTTGCGAAGTGTTATGTATTCCTCGTCTACACTTCAAATGAATGTAAATGCGACACTTCCTTGTAAGGAAATAGCGTTTGCAGATGTCTACCTATCGTAGCAATAGAGTTCTAATGCTTCTTAAAACGCGATATCGCATCTCATTTCTATGTTTCATGGTAAGATATAATATGATTTGCGAAGTGTCATGTATTCCTTGCCTACACTTCAAATGAATGTAAATGCGACAGTTCCTTGGTAGGAAATAGCGTTTGCAGATGTCTAGCTATCGTAGCAATAGATTTGTAATGCTTCTTAAAACGCGATATCGCATCTCATTTCTATGTTTCATGGTAAGATATAATATGATTTGCGAAGTGTCATGTATTCCTCGTCTACACTTCAAGTGAATGTAAATGCGACACTTACTTGCAAGGAATTAGCGATGCAGATGTCTACGTATCGTAGCAATAGAGTTCTTATGATTCTTAAAGCGCGATATCGCATCTCATTTCTATGTTTCATGGTAAGGTATAATATGATTTGCGAAGTGTTATGTATTCCTCGTCTGCACTTCAAATGAATGTAAATGCGACACTTCCTTGTAAGGAAATAGCGTTTGCAGATGTCAACCTATCGTAGCAATAGAGTTCTAATGCTTCTTAAAACGCGATATCTCATCTCATTTCTATGTTTCATGGTAAGATATAATATGATTTGCGAAGTGTCATGTATTCCTCGTCTACACTTCAAATGAATGTGAATGCGACACTTCCTTGCAAGGAAATAGCGTTTGCGAATGTCTACCTATCGTAGCAATAGAGTTCTAATGCTTCTTAAAACGCGGTATCGCATCTCATTTCTATGTTTCATGGTAAGATATATTATGATTTGCGAAGTGTTATGTATTCCTCGTCTACACTTCAAATGAATGTAAATGCGACACTTACTTGCAAGGAAATAGCGTTTGCAGATGTCTACGTATCGTAGCAATAGAGTTCTTATGATTCTTAGAACGCGATATCGCATCTCATTTCTATGTTTCATGGTAAGATATAATATGATTTGCGAAGTGTCATGTATTCCTCGTCTACACTTCAAGTGAATGTAAATGCGACACTTACTTGCAAGGAATTAGCGATGCAGATGTCTAGGTATCGTAGCAATAGAGTTCTAATGCTTCTTAAAACGCGATATCGCATCTCATTTCTATGTTTCATGGTAAGATATAATATGATTTGCGAAGTGTTATGTATTCCTCGTCTACACTTCAAGTGAATGTAAATGCGACACTTCCTTGCAAGGAAATAGCGCTTGCAAACGTCTACCTACCGTAGCAATAGAGTCCTAATGCTTCTTAAAACGCGATATCGCATCTCATTTCTATATTTCATGGTAAGATATAATATGATTTGCGAAGTGTTATGTATTCCTCGTCTACACTTCAAATGAATGTAAATGAGACACTTCCTTGCAAGGAAATATCGTTTGCAGATGTCTACGTATCGTAGCAATAGAGTTCAAATGCTTCTTAAAACGCGATATCGCATCTCATTTCTATGTTTCATGGTAAGATATAATATGATTTGCGAAGTGTTATGTATTCCTCGTCTACACTTCAAGTGAATGTAAATGCGACACTTCCTTGCAAGGAAATAGCGTTTGCGAATGTCTACCTATCGTAGCAATAGTGTTCTAATGCTTTTTAAAACGCGGTATCGCATCTCATTTCTATGTTTCATGGTAAGATATATTATAATTTGCGAAGTGTTATGTATTCCTCGTCTACACTTCAAATGAATGTAAATGCGACACTTACTTGCAAGGAAATAGCGTTTGCAGATGTCTACGTATCGTAGCAATAGAGATCAAATGCTTCTTAAAACGCGATATCGCATCTCATTTCTATGTTTCATGGTAAGATATAATATGATTTGCGAAGTGTTATGTATTTCTCGTCTACACTTCAAATGAATGTAAATGCGACACTACCTTGCTAGGAAATAGCGTCTGCAGATGTCCAGGTATCGCAGCAATAGAGTTCTAATGCTTCTTAAAACGCGATATCGCATCTCATTTCTATGTTTCATGTAAGATATAATATGATTTGCGAAGTGTCATGTATTCCTCGTCCACACTTCAAATGAACGTAAATGCGACACTTCGTTGCAAGGAAATAGCGTTTGCGAATATCCATCTATCGTAGCAATAGTGTTCCAATGCTTCTTAAAACGCGATATCGCATCTCATTTCTATGTTTCATGGTAAGATATAATATGATTTGCGAAGTGTTATGCATTCCTCGTATACGACTGAAATGAATGTAAATGCGACACTTCCTTGCAAGGAAATAGCGTTTGCAGATGTCTACGTATCGTAGCAATAGAGTTCTAATGCTTCATAAAACGCGATATCGCATCACATTTCTATGTTTCATGGTAAGATATAATATGATTTGCGAAGTGTTATGTATTCCTCGTCTACACTTCAAATGAATGTAAATGCGACACTACCTTGCTAGGAAATAGCGTCTGCAGATGTCTAGGTATCGCAGCAATAGAGTTCTAATGCATCTTAAAACGCGATATCGCATCTCATTTCTATGTTTCATGGTAAGATATAATATGATTTGCGAAGTGTTATGTATTCCTCGTCTACACTTCAAATGAATGTAAATGCGACACTTCCTTGCAAGGAAATAGCGATTGCAAACGTCTACCTACCGTAGCAATAGAGATCTAATGCTTCGTGAAACGCGATATCGCATCTCATTTCTATATTTCATGGTAAGATATAATATGATTTGCGAAGTGTTATGTATTCCTCGTCTACACTTCAAATGAATGTAAATGAGACACTTCCTTGCAAGGAAATATCGTTTGCGAATATCCATCTATCGTAGCAATAGTGTTCTAATGCTTCTTAAAACGCGATATCGCATCTCATCTCTATGTTTCATGGTAAGATATAATATGATTTGCGAAGTGTTATGTATTCCTCGTCTACACTTCAAATGAATGTAAATGCGACACTTCCTTGCAAGGAAATAGCGTTTGCAGATGTCTACGTATCGAAGCAATAGAGTTCAAATGCTTCTTAAAACGCGATATCGCATCTCATTTCTATGTTTCATGGTAAGATATAATATGATTTGCGATGTGTTATGTATTCCTCGACTACACTTCAAATGAATGTAAATGCGACACTTCCTTGCAAGGAAATAGCGGTTGCGAATGTCTACCTATCATAGCAATAGTGTTCTAATGCTTCTTAAAACACGATATCGCATCTCATCTCTATGTTTCATGGTAAGATATAATATGATTTGCGAAGTGTTATGTATTCCTCGTCTACACTTCAAATGAATGTAAATGCGACACTTCCTTGCAAGGAAATAGCGTTTGCAGATGTTTTCCTATCGAAGCAATAGGGTTCAAATGCTTCTTAAAACGCGATATCGCATCTCATTTCTATGTTTCATGGTAAGATATATTATGATTTGCGAAGTGTTATGTATTCCTCGTCTACACTTCAAATGAATGTAAATGCGACACTTACTTGCAAGGAAATAGCGTTTGCAGATGTCTACGTATCGTAGCAATAGAGTTCTTATGATTCTTAAAACGCGATATCGCATCTCATTTCTATGTTTCATGGTAAGATATAATATGATTTGCGAAGTGTTATGTATTCCTCGTCTACACTTCAAATGAATGTGAATGCGAAACTTCCTCGCTAGGAAATAGCGTTTGCAGATGTCTACGTATCGTAGCAATAGATTTCTAATGTTTCTTAAAACGTGATATCGCATCTCATTTCTATGTTTCATGGTAAGATATAATATGATTTGCGAAGTGTTATGTATTCCTCGTCTACACTTCAAATGAATGTAAATGCGACACTTCCTTGCAAGGAAATAGCGTTTGCAAACGTCTACCTACCGTAGCAATAGAGATCTAATGCTTCGTAAAACGCGATATCGCATCTCATTTCTATATTTCATGGTAAGATATAATATGATTTGCGAAGTGTTATGTATTCCTCGTCTACACTTCAAATGAATGTAAATGAGACACTTCCTTGCAAGGAAATATCGTTTGCGAATATCCATCTATCGTAGCAATAGTGTTCTAATGCTTCTTAAAACGCGATATCGCATCTCATCTCTATGTTTCATGGTAAGATATAATATGATTTGCGAAGTGTTATGTATTCCTCGTCTACACTTCAAATGAATGTAAATGCGACACTTCCTTGCAAGGAAATAGCGTTTGCAGATGTCTACGTATCGAAGCAATAGAGTTCAAATGCTTCTTAAAACGCGATATCGCATCTCATTTCTATGTTTCATGGTAAGATATAATATGATTTGCGATGTGTTATGTATTCCTCGTCTACACTTCAAATGAATGTAAATGCGACACTTCCTTGCAAGGAAATAGCGGTTGCGAATGTCTACCTATCATAGCAATAGTGTTCTAATGCTTCTTGAAACACGATATCGCATCTCATCTCTATGTTTCATGGTAAGATATAATATGATTTGCGAAGTGTTATGTATTCCTCGTCTACACTTCAAATGAATGTAAATGCGACACTTCCTTGCAAGGAAATAGCGTTTGCAGATGTCTTCGTATCGAAGCAATAGGGTTCAAATGCTTCTTAAAACGCGTTATCGCATCTCATTTCTATGTTTCATGGTAAGATATATTATGATTTGCGAAGTGTTATGTATTCCTCGTCTACACTTCAAATGAATGTAAATGCGACACTTACTTGCAAGGAAATAGCGTTTGCAGATGTCTACGTATCGTAGCAATAGTGTTCTTATGTTTCTTAAAACGCGATATCGCATCTCATTTCTATGTTCCATGGTAAGATATAATATGATTTGCGAAGTGTCATGTATTCCTCCTCTACACTTCAAATGCATGTAAATGCGACACTTCTTTGCAAGGAAATAGCGTTTGCAAATGTCTACCTATCGTAGCAATAGTGTTCTAATGCTTCTTAAAACGCGATATCGCATCTCAGTTCTATGTTTCATGGTAAGATATAGTATGATTTGCGAAGTGTTATGTTTTCCTCGTCTACACTTCAAATGAATGTAAATGCGACACTTCCTTGTAAGGAAATAGCGTTTGCAGATGTCTACCTATCGTAGCAATAGAGTTCTAATGCTTCTTAAAACGCGATATCGCATCTCATTTCTATGTTCCATGGTAAGATATAATATGATTTGCGAAGTGTCATGTATTCCTCGTCTACACTTCAAATGCATGTAAATGCGAAACTTCCATGCAAGGAAATAGCGTTTGCAGATGTCTACGTATCGTAGCAATGGAGTTCTTATGATTCTTAAAACGCGATATCGCATCTCATTTCTATGTTCCATGGTAAGATATAATATGATTTGCGAAGTGTCATGTATTCCTCGTCTACACTTCAAATATATGTAAATGCGACACTTCCTTGTAAGGCAATAGCGTTTGCAGATGTCTGCCTATCGTAGCAATAGAGTTCTAATGCTTCTTAAAACGCGATATCGCATCTCATTTCTATGTTCCATGGTAAGATATAATATGATTTGCGAAGTGTCATGTATTCCTCGTCTACACTTCAAATGAATGTAAATGCGACACTTCCTTGCAAGGAAATAGCGTTTGCAAACGTCTACCTACCGTAGCAATAGAGTTCTAATGCTTCTTAAAACGCGATATCGCATCTCATTTCTATGTTTCATGGTAAGATATAATATGATTTGCGAAGTGTTATGTATTCCTCGTCTACACTTCAAATGAATGTAAATGCGACACTTCCATGCAAGGAAGTAGCGTTTGTAGATGTCTACGTATCGTAGCAATAGAGTTCTTATGAATATTAAAACGCGATATCGCATCACATTTCTATGTTTCATGGTAAGGTATAATATGACTTGCGAAGTGTTATGTATTCCTCGTCTACACTTCAAATGAATGTAAATGCGACACTTCCTTGCAAGGAAATAGCGTTTGCAGATGTCTACGTATCGTAGCAATAGAGTTCTTATGATTTTTAAAACGCGATATCGCATCTCATTTCTATGCTACATGGTAAGATATAATATGATTTGCGAAGTGTTATGTATTCCTCGTCTACACTTCAAATGAATGTGAATGCGAAACTTCCTCGCTAGGAAATAGCGTTTGCAGATGTCTACGTATCGTAGCAATAGATTTCTAATGTTTCTTAAAACGCGATATCGCATCTCATCTCTATGTTTCATGGTAAGATATAATATGATTTGCGAAGTGTTATGTATTCCTCGTCTACACTTCAAATGAATGTAAATGCGACACTTCCTTGCAAGGAAATAGCGTTTGCAGATGTCTACGAATCGAAGCAATGGAGTTCAAATGCTTCTTAAAACGCGATATCGCATCTCATTTCTATGTTTCATGGTAAGATATATTATGATTTGCGAAGTGTTATGTATTCCTCGTCTACACTTCAAATGAATGTAAATGCGACACTTCCATGCAAGGAAATAGCGTTTACAGATGTCTACGTATCGTAGCAATAGAGTTCTTATGATTCTTAAAACGCGATATCACATCTCATTTCTATGTTTCATGGTAAGATATAATGTGATTTGCGAAGTGTTATGTATTCCTCGTCTACACTTCAAATGAATGTGAATGCGACACTTCCTTGCAAGGAAATAGCGTTTGCGAATGTCTACCTATCGTAGCAATAGTGTTCTAATGCTTCTTAAAACGCGATATCGCATCTCATCTCTATGTTTCATGGTAAGATATAATACGATTTGCGAAGTGTTATGTATTCCTCGTCTACACTTCAAATGAATGTAAATGCGACACTTCCTTGCAAGGAAATAGCGTTTGCAGATGTCTACGTATCGAAGCAATAGGGTTCAAATGCTTCTTAAAACGCGATATCGCATCTCATTTCTATGTTTCATGGTAAGATATATTATGATTTGCGAAGTGTTATGTATTTCTCGTCTACACTTCAAATGAATGTAAATGCGACACTTACTTGCAAGGAAATAGCGTTTGCAGGTGTCTACGTATCGTAGCAATAGAGTTCTTATGATTCTTAAAACGCGATATCGCATCTCACTTCTATGTTTCATGGTAAGATATAATATGATTTGCGAAGTGTTATGTATTCCTCGTCTACACTTCAAATGAATGTGAATGCGAAACTTCCTCGCTAGGAAATAGCGTTTGCAGATGTCTACGTATCGTAGCAATAGATTTCTAATGCTTCTTAAAACGCGATATCGCATCTCATTTCTATGTTTCATGGTAAGATATAATATGAATTGCGAAGTGTCATGTATACCTCGTCTACACTTCAAATGAATGTAAATGCGACACTTCCTTGCAAGGAAATAGCGTTTGCGAATGTCTATCTATCGTAGCAATAGTGATCTAATGCTGCTTAAAACGCGATATCGCATCTCATTTCTATGTTTCATGGTAAGATATAATATGATTTGCGAAGTGTTATGCATTCCTCGTCTACGATTCAAATGAATGTAAATGCGACACTTCCTTGCAAGGAAATAGCGATTGCAGATGTCTACGTATCGTAGCAATAGAGTTCAAATGCTTCTTAAAACGCGATATCGCATCTCATTTCTACGTTTCATGGTAAGGTATAATATGATTTGCGAAGCGTTATGTATTCCTCGTCTGCACTTCAAATGAATGTAAATGCGACACTTCCTTGTAAGGAAATAGCGTTTGCAGATGTCTACCTATCGCAGCAATAGATTTGTAATGCTTCTGAAACGCGATATCGCATCTTATTTCTATGTTTCATGGTAAGATATAATATGATTTGCGAAGTGTCATTTATTCCTCGTCCACACTTCAAATGAATGTGAATGCGACACTTCCTTGCAAGGAAATAGCGTTTGCGAATGTCTACCTATCGTAGCAATAGTGTTCTAATGCTTCTTAAAACGCGGTATCGCATCTCATTTCTATGTTTCATGGTAAGATATATTATGATTTGCCAAGTGTTATGTATTCCTCGTCTACACTTCAAATGAATGTAAATGCGACACTTACTTACAAGGAAATAGCGTTTGCAGATGTCTACGTATCGTAGCAATAGAGTTCTTATGATTCTTAGAACGCGATATCGCATCTCATTTCTATGTTTCATGGTAAGATATAATATGATTTGCGAAGTGTTATGTATTCCTCTTCTACACTTCAAATGAATGTAAATGCGACACTTCCTTGCAAGGAAATAGCGTTTGCAGGTGTCTACGTATCGTAGCAATAGATTTCTTATGATTCTTAAAACGCGATATCGCATCTCATTTCTATGTTTCATGGTAAGATATAATATGATTTGCGAAGTGTCATGTATTCCTCGTCTACACTTCAAATGAATGTAAATGCGACACTTCCTTGCAAGGAAATAGCGTTTGCAGATGTCTAGCTATCGTAGCAATAGAGTTCTAATGCTTCTTAAAACGCGATATCGCATCTCATTTCTATGTTTCATGGTAAGATATAGTATGATTTGCGAAGTGTTATGTATTCCTCGTCTACACTTCAAATGAATGTAAATGCGACACTTCCTTGCAAGGCAATAGCGTTTGCAGATTTCTACGTATCGTAGCAATAGAGTTCTTATGATTCTTAAAACGCGATATCACATCTCATTTCTATGTTTCTTGGTAAGGTATAATATGATTTGCGAAGTGTTATGTATTCCTCGTCTACACTTCAAATGAATGTTAATGCGACACTTCCTTGTAAGGGAATAGGGTTTGCAGATGTCTACCTATCGCAGCAATAGATTTGTAATGCTTCTTAAAACGCGATATCGCATCTCATTTCTATGTTTCATGGTAAGATATAATATGATTTGCGAAGCGTTATGTATTCCTCGTCTGCACTTCAAATGAATGTAAATGCGACACTTCCTTGTAAGGAAATAGCGTTTGCAGATGTCTACCTATCGCAGCAATAGATTTGTAATGCTTCTGAAACGCGATATCGCATCTTATTTCTATGTTTCATGGTAAGATATAATATGATTTGCGAAGTGTCATTTATTCCTCGTCCACACTTCAAATGAATGTGAATGCGACACTTCCTTGCAAGGAAATAGCGTTTGCGAATGTCTACCTATCGTAGCAATAGTGTTCTAATGCTTCTTAAAACGCGGTATCGCATCTCATTTCTATGTTTCATGGTAAGATATAATATGATTTGCGAAGTGTCACGTATTCCTCGTCTACACTTCAAATGAATGTGAATGCGACACTTCCTTGCAAGGAAATAGCGTTTGCAGATGTCTACGTATCGTAGCAATAGAGTTCTTATGATTCTTAGAACGCGATATCGCATCTCATTTCTATGTTTCATGGTAAGATATAATATGATTTGCGAAGTGTTATGTATTCCTCTTCTACACTTCAAATGAATGTAAATGCGACACTTCCTTGCAAGGAAATAGCGTTTGCAGATGTCTACGTATCGTAGCAATAGATTTCTTATGATTCTTAAAACGCGATATCGCATCTCATTTCTATGTTTCATGGTAAGATATAATATTCATTGCGAAGTGTTATGCATTCCTCGTCTACGATTGAAATGAATGTAAATGCGACACTTCCTTGCAAGGAAATAGAGCTTGCAGATGTCTACGTATCGTAGCAATGGAGTTCTTATGATTCTTAAAACGCGATATCGCATTTCATTTCTATGTTCCATGGTAAGATATAATATGATTTGCGAGGTGTTATGTATTCCTCGTCTACACTTCAAATGAATGTAAATGCGACACTTCCTTGCAAGGAAATAGCGTTTGCAGATGTCTACCTATCGCAGCAATAGATTTGTAATGCTTCTTAAAACGCGATATCGCGTCTCATTTCTATGTTTCATGGTAAGATATAATATGATTTGCGAAGTGTCATGTATTCCTCGACTACACTTCAAGTGAATGTAAATGCGACACTTACTTGCAAGGAATTAGCGATGCAGATGTCTAGGTATCGTAGCAATAGAGTTCTAATGCTTCTTAAAACGCGAAATCGCATCTCATTTCTATGTTTCATGGTAAGATATAATATGATTTGCGAAGTGTTATGTATTCCTCGTCTGCACTTCAAATGAATGTAAATGCGACACTTCCTTGTAAGGAAATAGCGTTTGCAGATGTCAACCTATCGTAGCAATAGAGTTCTAATGCTTCTTAAAACGCGATATATCATCTCATTTCTATGTTTCATGGTAAGATATAATATGATTTGCGAAGTGTCACGTATTCCTCGTCTACACTTCAAATGAATGTGAATGCGACACTTCCTTGCAAGGAAATAGCGTTTGCAGATGTCTACGTATCGTAGCAATAGAGTTCAAATGCTTCTTAAAACGCGATATCGCATCTCATTTCTATGTTTCATGGTAAGATATAATATGAATTGCGAAGTGTCATGTATACCTCGTCTACACTTCAAATGAATGTAAATGCGACACTTCCTTGCAAGGAAATAGCGTTTGCGAATGTCTATCTATCGTAGCAATAGTGTTCTAATGCTGCTTAAAACGCGATATCGCATCTCATTTCTATGTTTCATGGTAAGATATATTATGATTCGCGAAGTGTTATGTATTCCTCGTCTACACTTCAAATGACTGTAAATGCGACACTTCCTTGCAAGGAAATAGCGTTTGCAGATGTCTACGTATCAAAGCAATAGGGTTCAAATGCTTCTTAAAACGCGTTATCGCATCTCATTTCTATGTTTCATGGTAAGATATATTATGATTTGCGAAGTGTTATGTATTCCTCGTCTACACTTCAAATGAATGTAAATGCGACACTTACTTGCAAGGAAATAGCGTTTGCAGATGTCTACGTATCGTAGCAATAGAGTTCTTATGATTCTTAAAACGCGATATCGCATCTCATTTCTATGTTTCATGGTAAGATATAATATGATTTGCGAAGTGTTATGTATTCCTCGTCTACACTTCAAATGAATGTGAATGCGAAACTTCCTCGCTAGGAAATAGCGTTTGCAGATGTCTACGTATCGTAGCAATAGATTTCTAATGCTTCTTAAAACGCGATATCGCATCTCATTTCTATGTTTCATGGTAAGATATAATATGAATTGCGAAGTGTCATGTATACCTCGTCTACACTTCAAATAAATGTAAATGCGACACTTCCTTGCTAGGAAGTAGCGTTTGCGAATGTCTATCTATCGTAGCAATAGTGTTCTAATGCTGCTTAATACGCGATATCGCATCTCATTTCTATGTTTCATGGTAAGATCCATTATGATTCGCGAAGTGTTATGTATTCCTCGTCTACACTTCAAATGACTGTAAATGCGACACTTCCTTGCAAGGAAATAGCGTTTGCAGATGTCTACGCATCGAAGCAATAGGGTTCAAATGCTTCTTAAAACGCGTTATCGCATCTCATTTCTATGTTTCATGGTAAGATATAATATGATTTGCGAAGTGTTATGTATTCCTCGTCTACACTTCAAATGAATGTGAATGCGAAACTTCCTCGCTAGGTAATAGCGTTTGCAGATGTCTACGTATCGTAGCAATAGATTTCTAATGCTTCTTAAAACGCGATATCGCATCTCATTTCTATGTTTCATGGTAAGATATAATATGAATTGCGAAGTGTCATGTATACCTCGTCTACACTTCAAATGAATGTAAATGCGACACTTCCTTGCAAGGAAATAGCGTTTGCGAATGTCTACCTATCATAGCAATAGTGTTCTAATGCTTCTTAAAACGCGATATCGCATCTCATCTCTATGTTTCATGGTAAGATATAGTATGACTTGCGAAGTGTTATGTATTCCTCGTCTACACTTCAAATGAATGTAAATGCGACACTTACTTGCAAGGAAATAGCGTTTGCAGATGTCTACGTATCGTAGCAATAGAGTTCTTATGATTCTTAAAACGCGATATCGCATCTCATTTCTATGTTTCATGGTAAGATATAATATGATTTGCGAAGTGTTATGTATTCCTCGTCTACACTTCAAATGAATGTAAATGCGACACTAACTTGCAAGGAAATAGCGTTTGCAGATGTCTACGTATCGTAGCAATAGAGTTCTTATGATTCTTAAAACGCGATATCGCATCTCATTTCTATGTTTCATGGTAAGATATAATATGATTTGCGAAGTGTTATTAATTCCTCGTCTACACTTCAAATGAATGTGAATGCGAAACTTCCTCGCTAGGAAATAGCGTTTGCAGATGTCTACGTATCGTAGCAATAGATTTCTAATGCTTCTTAAAACGCGATATCGCATCTCATTTCTATGTTTCATGGTAAGATATAATACGAATTGCGAAGTGTCATGTATACCTCGTCTACACTTCAAATGAATGTAAATGCGACACTTCTTTGCAAGGAAATAGCGTTTGCGATTGTCTATCTATCGTAGCAATAGTGTTCTAATGCTTCTTAAAACGCGATATCGCATCTCATTTCTATGTTGCATGGTAAGATATAATATGATTTGCGAAGTGTTATGTATTCCTCGTCTACACTTCAAATGAATGTGAATGCGAAACTTCCTCGCTAGGAAATAGCGTTTGCAGATGTCTACGTATCGTAGCAATAGATTTCTAATGCTTCTTAAAACGCGATATCGCATCTCATTTCTATGTTTCATGGTAAGATATAATATGAATTGCGAAGTGTCATGTATACCTCGTCTACACTTCAAATGAATGTAAATGCGACACTTCCTTGCAAGGAAATAGCGTTTGCCAATGTCTATCTATCGTAGCAATAGTGTTCTAATGCTGCTTAATACGCGATATCGCATCTCATTTCTATGTTTCATGGTAAGATATATTATGATTCGCGAAGTGTTATGTATTCCTCGTCTACACTTCAAATGAATGTGAATGCGACACTTCCTTGCAAGGAAATAGCGTTTGCGAATGTCTACCTATCGTAGCAATAGTGTTCTAATGCTTCTTAAAACGCGATATCGCATCTCATCTCTATGTTTCATGGTAAGATATAATACGATTTGCGAAGTGTTATGTATTCCTCGTCTACACTTCAAATGAATGTAAATGCGACACTTCCTTGCAAGGAAATAGCGTTTGCAGATGTCTACGTATCGAAGCAATAGGGTTCAAATGCTTCTTAAAACGCGATATCGCATCTCATTTCTATGTTTCATGGTAAGATATATTATGATTTGCGAAGTGTTATGTATTTCTCGTCTACACTTCTAATGAATGTAAATGCGACACTTACTTGCAAGGAAATAGCGTTTGCAGATGTCTACGTATCGTAGCAATAGAGTTCTTATGATTCTTAAAACGCGATATCGCATCTCATTTCTATGTTTCATGGTAAGATATAATATGATTTGCGAAGTGTTATGTATTCCTCGTCTACACTTCAAATGAATGTGAATGCGAAACTTCCTCGCTAGGAAATAGCGTCTGCAGATGTCTAGGTATCGTAGCAATAGAGTTCTAATGCTTCATAAAACGCGATATCGCATCACATTCCTATGTTTCATGGTAAGATATAATATTCATTGCGAAGTGTTATGCATTCCTCGTATACGATTGAAATGAATGTAAATGCGACACTTCCTTGCAAGGAAATAGCGTTTGCAGATGTCTACGTATCGTAGCAATAGAGTTCAAATGCTTCTTAAAACGCGATATCGCATCTCATTTCTATGTTTCATGGTAAGATAGAATATGATTTGCGAAGTGTTATGTATTCCTCGTCTACACTTCAAATGAATGTAAATGCGACACTTCCTTGCAAGGAAATAGCGGTTGCGAATGTCTACCTATCATAGCAATAGTGTTCTAATGCTTCTTAAAACGCGATATCGGATCTCATTTCTATGTTTCATGGTAAGATATAATATGATTTGCGAAGTGTTATGTATTCCTCGTCTACACTTCAAATGAATGTAAATGCAACACTTCTTTGCAAGGAAATAGCGTTTGCAAATGTCTACCTATCGTAGCAATAGTGTTCTAATGCTTCTTAAAACGCGATATCGCATCTCAGTTCTATGTTTCATGGTAAGATATAATATGATTTGCGAAGTGTTATGTTTTCCTCGTCTACACTTCAAATGAATGTAAATGCGACACTTCCTTGTAAGGAAATAGCGTTTGCGAATGTCTACCTATCATAGCAATAGTGTTCTAATGCTTCTTAAAACGCGATATCGCATCTCATCTCTATGTTTCATGGTAAGATATAATATGATTTGCGAAGTGTCATGTATTCCTCGTCTACACTTCAAATGAATGTAAATGCGACACTACCTTGCTAGGAAATAGCGTCTGTAGATGTCTAGGTATCGCAGCAATAGAGTTCTAATGCTCCTTAAAACGCGATATCGCATCTCATTTCTATGTTTCATGGTAAGATATAATATAATTTGCGAAGTGTCATGTATTCCTCGTCCACACTTCAAATGAATGTAAATGCGACACTTCGTTGCAAGGAAATAGCGTTTGCGAATGTCTATCTATCGTAGCAATAGTGTTCTAATGCTTCTTAAAACGCGATATCGCATCTCATTTCTATGTTTCATGGTAAGATATATTATGATTTGCGAAGTGTTATGTATTCCTCGTCTACACTTCAAATGAATGTAAATGCGACACTTACTTGCAAGGAAATAGCGTTTGCAGATGTCTACGTATCGTAGCAATAGAGTTCTTATGATTCTTAAAACGCGATATCGCATCTCATTTCTATATTTCATGGTAAGATATAATATGATTTGAGAAGTGTTATGTATTCCTCGTCTACACTTCAAATGAATGTAAATGAGACACTTCCTTGCAAGGAAATATCGTTTGCGAATATCCATCTATCGTTGCAATAGTGTTCTAATGCTTCTTATAACGCGATATCGCATCTCATCTCTATGTTTCATGGTAAGATATAATATGATTTGCGAAGTGTTATGTATTCCTCGTCTACACTTCAAATGAATGTAAATGCGACACTTCCTTGCAAGGAAATAGCGTTTGCAGATGTCTACGTATCGAAGCAATAGAGTTCAAATGCTTCTTAAAACGCGATATCGCATCTCATTTCTATGTTTCATGGTAAGATATAATATGATTTGCGAAGTGTTATGTATTCCTCGTCTACACTTCAAATGAATGTAAATGCGACACTTCCTTGCAAGGAAATAGCGGTTGCGAATGTCTACCTATCATAGCAATAGTGTTCTAATGCTTCTTAAAGCGCGATATCGCATCTCATTTCTATGTTTCATGGTAAGATATAATATGATTTGCGAAGTGTTATGTATTCCTCGTCTACACTTCAAATGAATGTAAATGCAACACTTCTTTGCAAGGAAATAGCGTTTGCAAATGTCTACCTATCGTAGCAATAGTGTTCTAATGCTTCTTAGAACGCGACATCGCATCTCAGTTCTATGTTTCATGGTAAGATATAATATGATTTGCGAAGTGTTATGTTTTCCTCGTCTACACTTCAAATGAATGTAAATGCGACACTTCCTTGTAAGGAAATGGCGTTTGCTTATGTCTACCTATCGTAGCAGTAGAGTTCTAATGCTTCTTAAAACGCGATATCGCATCTCATTTCTATGTTCCATGGTAAGATATAATATGATTTGCGAAGTGTCATGTATTCCTCGTCTACACTTCAAATGCATGTAAATGCGAAACTTCCATGCAAGGAAATAGCGTTTGCAGATGTCTACGTATCGTAGCAATGGAGTTCTTATGATTCTTAAAACGCGATATCGCATCTCATTTCTATTTTCCATGGTAAGATATAATATGATTTGCGAAGTGTCATGTATTCCTCGTCTACACTTCAAATGAATGTAAATGCGACACTTGCTTGCAAGGAAATAGCGTTTGCAGATGTCTACGTATCGGAGCAATAGGGTTCAAATGCTTCTTAAAACGCGATATCGCATCTCATTTCTATGTTTCATGGTAAGATATATTATGATTTGCGAAGTGTTATGTATTCCTCGTCTACACTCCAAAGGAATGTAAATGCGACACTTACTTGCAAGGAAATAGCGTTTGCAGATGTCTACGTATCGTAGCAATAGAGTTCTTATGATTCTTAAAACGCGATATCGCATCTCATTTCTATGTTTCATGGTAAGATATAATATGATTTGCGAAGTGTTATGCATTCCTCGTATACGATTGAAATGAATGTAAATGCGACACTTCCTTGCAAGGAAATAGCGTTTGCAGATGTCTACGTATCGTAGCAATAGAGTTCAAATGCTTCTTAAAACGCGATATCGCATCTCATTTCTATGTTTCATGGTAAGATATAATATGATTTGCGAAGTGTTATGTATTCCTCGTCTACACTTCAAATGAATGTAAATGCGACACTTCCTTGCAAGGAAATAGCGTTTGCGAATGTCTACCTATCATAGCAATAGTGTTCTAATGCTTCTTAAAACGCGATATCGCATCTCATCTCTATGTTTCATGGTAAGATATAATATGATTTGCGAAGTGTTATGTATTCCTCGTCTACACTTCAAATGAATGTAAATGCGACACTTCCTTGCAAGGAAATAGCGTTTGCAAACGTCTACCTACCGTAGCAATAGAGTTCTAATGCTTCGTAAAACGCGATATCGCATCTCATTTCTATATTTCATGGTAAGATATAATATGATTTGAGAAGTGTTATGTATTCCTCGTCTACACTTCAAATGAATGTAAATGAGACACTACCTTGCAAGGAAATATCGTTTGCGAATATCCATCTGTCGTAGCAATAGTGTTCTAATGCTTCTTAAAACGCGATATCGCATCTCATCTCTATGTTTCATGGTAAGATATAATATGATTTGCGAAGTGTTATGTATTCCTCGTCTACACTTCAAATGAATGTAAATGCGACACTTCCTTGCAAGGAAATAGCGTTTGCAGATGTCTACGTATCGAAGCAATAGAGTTCAAATGCTTCTTAAAACGCGATATCGCATCTCATTTCTATTTTTCATGGTAAGATATAATATGATTTGCGAAGTGTAATGTATTCCTCGTCTACACTTCAAGTGAATGTAAATGCGACACTTCCTTGCAAGGAAATAGCGTTTGCAAACGTCTACCTACCGTAGCAATAGAGTTCTAATGCTTCGTAAAACGCGATATCGCATCTCATTTCTATATTTCATGGTAAGATATAATATGATTTGAGAAGTGTTATGTATTCCTCGTCTACACTTCAAATGAATGTAAATGAGACACTTCCTTGCAAGGAAATATCGTTTGCAGATGTCTACGTATCGTAGCAATAGTGTTCAAATGCTTCTTAAAACGCGATATCGCATCTCATTTCTATGTTTCATGGTAAGATATAATATGATTTGCGAAGTGTTATGTATTCCTCCTCTACACTTCAAATGAATGTAAATGCGACACTTCCTTGCAAGGAAATAGCGCTTGCAAACTTCTACCTACCGTAGCAATAGAGTTCTAATGCTTCGTAAAACGCGATATCGCATCTCATTTCTATATTTCATGGTAAGATATAATATGATTTGCGAAGTGTTATGTATTCCTCGTCTACACTTCAAATGAATGTAAATGCGACACTTCCTTGCAAGGAAATAGCGTTTGCAGATGTCTACGTATCGAAGCAATAGAGTTCAAATGCTTCTTAAAACGCGATATCGCATCTCATTTCTATGTTTCATGGTAAGATATAATATGATTTGCGAAGTGTTATGTATTCCTCGTCTACCTTCAAATGAATGTAAATGCGACACTTCCTTGCAAGGAAATAGCGGTTGCGAATGTCTACCTACTATAGCAATAGTGTTCTAATGCTTCTTAAAACGCGATATCGCATCTCATCTCTATGTTTCATGGTAAGATATAATATGATTTGCGAAGTGTTATGTATTCCTCGTCTACACTTCAAATGAATGTAAATGCGACACTTCCTTGCAAGGAAATAGCGTTTGCAGATGTCTACGTATCGAAGCAATAGAGTTCAAATGCTTCTTAATACGCGATATCGCATCTCATCTCTATGTTTCATGGTAGGATATAATATGATTTGCGAAGTGTTATGTATTCCGCGTCTACACTTCAAATGAATGTAAATGAGACACTTCCTTGCAAGGAAATATCGTTTGCGAATATCCATCTATCGTAGCAATAGTGTTCTAATGCTTCTTAAAACGCGATATCGCATCTCATCTCTATGTTTCATGGTAAGATATAATATGATTTGCGAAGTGTTATGTATTCCTCGTCTACACTTCAAATGAATGTAAATGCGACACTTCCTTGCAAGGAAATAGCGTTTGCAGATATCTACATATCGAAGCAATAGAGTTCAAATGCTTCTTAAAACGCGATATCGCATCTCATTTCTATGTTTCATGGTAAGATATAATATGATTTGCGAAGTGTTATGTATTCCTCGTCTACACTTCAAATGAATGTAAATGCGACACTTCCTTGCAAGGAAATAGCGGTTGCGAATGTCTACCTATCATAGCAATAGTGTTCTAATGCTTCTTAAAACGCGATATCGCATCTCATTTCTATGTTTCATGGTAAGATATAATATGATTTGCGAAGTGTTATGTATTCCTCGTCTACACTTCAAACGAATGTAAATGCAACACTTCTTTGCAAGGAAATAGCGTTTGCAAATGTCTACCTATCGTAGCAATAGTGTTCTAATGCTTCTTAAAACGCGATATCGCATCTCAGTTCTATGTTTCATGGTAAGATATAATATGATTTGCGAAGTGTTATGTTTTCCTCGTCTACACTTCAAATGAATGTAAATGCGACACTTCCTTGTAAGGAAATAGCGTTTGCTTATGTCTACCTATCGTAGCAATAGAGTTCTAATGCTTCTTAAAACGCGATATCGCATCTCATTTCTATGTTCCATGGTAAGATATAATATGATTTGCGAAGTGTCATGTATTCCTCGTCTACACTTCAAATGCATGTAAATGCGAAACTTCCATGCAAGGAAATAGCGTTTGCAGATGTCTACGTATCGTAGCAATGGAGTTCTTATGATTCTTAAAACGCGATATCGCATCTCATTTCTATTTTCCATGGTAAGATATAATATGATTTGCGAAGTGTCATGTATTCCTCGTCTACACTTCAAATGAATGTAAATGCGACACTTGCTTGCAAGGAAATAGCGTTTGCAGATGTCTACGTATCGAAGCAATAGGGTTCAAATGCTTCTTAAAACGCGATATCGCATCTCATTTCTATGTTTCATGGTAAGATATATTATGATTTGCGAAGTGTTATGTATTCCTCGTCTACACTTCAAATGAATGTAAATGCGACACTTACTTGCAAGGAAATAGCGTTTGCAGATGTCTACGTATCGTAGCAATAGAGTTCTTATGATTCTTAAAACGCGATATCGCATCTCATTTCTATGTTTCATGGTAAGATATAATATGATTTGCGAAGTGTTATGCATTCCTCGTATACGATTGAAATGAATGTAAATGCGACACTTCCTTGCAAGGAAATAGCGTTTGCAGATGTCTACGTATCGTAGCAATAGAGTTCAAATGCTTCTTAAAACGCGATATCGCATCTCATTTCTATGTTTCATGGTAAGATATAATATGATTTGCGAAGTGTTATGTATTCCTCGTCTACACTTCAAATGAATGTAAATGCGACACTTCCTTGCAAGGAAATAGCGTTTGCGAATGTCTACCTATCATAGCAATAGTGTTCTAATGCTTCTTAAAACGCGATATCGCATCTCATCTCTATGTTTCATGGTAAGATATAATATGATTTGCGAAGTGTTATGTATTCCTCGTCTACACTTCAAATGAATGTAAATGCGACACTTCCTTGCAAGGAAATAGCGTTTGCAAACGTCTACCTACCGTAGCAATAGAGTTCTAATGCTTCGTAAAACGCGATATCGCATCTCATTTCTATATTTCATGGTAAGATATAATATGATTTGCGAAGTGTTATGTATTCCTCGTCTACACTTCAAATGAAGGTAAATGAGACACTTCCTTGCAAGGAAATATCGTTTGCGAATATCCATCTATCGTAGCAATAGTGTTCTAATGCTTCTTAAAACGCGATATCGCATCTCATCTCTATGTTTCATGGTAAGATATAATATGATTTATGAAGTGTTATGTATTCCTCGTCTACATTTCAAATGAATGTAAATGCGACACTTCCTTGCAAGGAAATAGCGTTTGCAGATGTCTACGTATCGAAGCAATAGAGTTCAAATGCTTCTTAAAACGCGATATCGCATCTCATTTCTATGTTTCATGGTAAGATATAATATGATTTGCGAAGTGTTATGTATTCCTCGTCTACACTTCAAATGAATGTAAATGCGACACTTCCTTGCAAGGAAATAGCGGTTGCGAATGTCTACCTATCATAGCAATAGTGTTCTAATGCTTCTTAATACGCGATATCGCATCTCATTTCTATGTTTCATGGTAAGATATAATATGATTTGCGAAGTGTCATGTATTCCTCGTCCACACTTCAAATGAATGTAAATGCGACACTTCATTGCAAGGAAATAGCGTTTGCGAATATCCATCTATCGTAGCAATAGTGTTCTAATGCTTCTTAAAACGCGATATCGCATCTCATCTCTATGTTTCATGGTAAGATATAATATGATTTGCGAAGTGTTATGTATTCCTCGTCTACACTTCAAATGAATGTAAATGCGACACTTCCTTGCAAGGAAATAGCGTTTGCAGATGTCTACGTATCGAAGCAATAGAGTTCAAATGCTTCTTAAAACGCGATATCGCATCTCATTTCTATGTTTCATGGTAAGATATAATATGGTTTGCGAAGTGTCATGTATTCCTCGTCCACACTTCAAATGAATGTAAATGCGACACTTCGTTGCAAGGAAATAGCGTTTGCGAATATCCATCTATCGTAGCAATAGTGTTCTTATGCTTCTTAAAACGCGATATCGCATCTCATTTCTATGTTTCATGGTAAGATATAATATGATTTGCGAAGTGTCATGTATTCCTCGTCTACACTTCAAATGAATGTAAATGCGACACTTCCTTGCAGGGAAATAGCGTTTGCAAACGTCTACCTACCGTAGCAATAGAGTTCTAATGCTTCTTAAAACGCGATATCGCATCTCATTCCTATATTTCATGGTATGATATAAAATGATTTGCGAAGTGTTATGTATTCCTCGTCTACACTTCAAATGAATGTAAATGAGACACTTCCTTGCAAGGAAATATCGTTTGCAGATGTCTACGTATCGTAGCAATAGAGTTCTTATGATTCTTAAAACGCGATATCCCATCTCATTTCTATGTTTCATGGTAAGATATAATACGATTTGCGAAGTGTTATGTATTCCTCGTCTACACTTCAAATGAATGTAAATGCGACTCTTCCTTGCAAGGAAATAGCGTTTGCGAATATCCATCTATCGTAGCAATAGTGTTCTAATGCTTCTTAAAACGCGATATCGCATCTCATCTCTATGTTTCATGGTAAGATATAATATGATTTATGAAGTGTTATGTATTCCTCGTCTACACTTCAAATGAATGTAAATGCGACACTTCCTTGCAAGGAAATAGCGTTTGCAGATGTCTACGTATCGAAGCAATAGAGTTCAAATGCTTCTTAAAACGCGATATCGCATCTCATTTCTATGTTTCATGGTAAGATATAATATGATTTGCGAAGTGTTATGTATTCCTCGTCTACACTTCAAATGAATGTAAATGCGACACTTCCTTGCAAGGAAATAGCGGTTGCGAATGTCTACCTATCATAGCAATAGTGTTCTAATGCTTCTTAATACGCGATATCGCATCTCATTTCTATGTTTCATGGTAAGATATAATATGATTTGCGAAGTGTCATGTATTCCTCGTCCACACTTCAAATGAATGTAAATGCGACACTTCATTGCAAGGAAATAGCGTTTGCGAATATCCATCTATCGTAGCAATAGTGTTCTAATGCTTCTTAAAACGCGATATCGCATCTCATCTCTATGTTTCATGGTAAGATATAATATGATTTGCGAAGTGTTATGTATTTCTCGTCTACACTTCAAATGAATGTAAATGCGACACTTCCTTGCAAGGAAATAGCGTTTGCAGATGTCTACGTATCGAAGCAATAGAGTTCAAATGCTTCTTAAAACGCGATATCGCATCTCATTTCTATGTTTCATGGTAAGATATAATATGATTTGCGAAGTGTTATGTATTCCTCGTCTACACTTCAAATGAATGTAAATGCGACACTTCCTTGCAGGGAAATAGCGTTTGCAAACGTCTACCTACCGTAGCAATAGAGTTCTAATGCTTCTTAAAACGCGATATCGCATCTCATTTCTATATTTCATGGTATGATATAAAATGATTTGCGAAGTGTTATGTATTCCTCGTCTACACTTCAAATGAATGTAAATGAGACACTTCCTTGCAAGGAAATAGCGTTTGCAGATGTCTACCTATCGTAGCAATAGAGTTCTAATGCTTCTTAAAACGCGATATCGCATCTCATTTCTATGTTTCATGGTAAGATATAATATGGTTTGCGAAGTGTCATGTATTCCTCGTCTACACTTCAAATGAATGTAAATGCGACACTTCCTTGCTAGGAAATAGCGTCTGCAGATGTTTAGGTATCGTAGCAATAGAGTTCTAATGCTTCTTAAAACGCGATATCGCATCTCAGTTCTATGTTTCATGGTAAGATATAATATTCATTGCGAAGTGTTATGCATTCCTCGTCTACGATTGAAATGAATGTAAATGCGACACTTCCTTGCAAGGAAATAGCGTTTGCAGTTGTCTACGTATCGTAGCAATAGAGTTCAAATGCTCCTTAAATCGCGATATCGCATCTCATTTCTATGTTTCATGGTAAGATATAATATGATTTGCGAAGTGTTATGTATTCCACGTCTACACTTCAAATGAATGTGAATGTGACACTTCCTCGCTAGGAAATAGCGTTTGCAAATGTCTACCTATCGTAGCAATAGTGTTCTAATGCTTCTTAAAGCGCGATATCGCATCTCATTTCTATGATTCATGGTAAGATATAATATGATTTGCGAAGTATCATGTACTCCTCGTCTACACTTCAAATGAATGTAAATGCGACACTTTCTTGCAAGGAAATAGCGTCTGCAGATGTCTACGTATCGAAGCAATAGAGTTCTTATGATTCTTAAAACGCGATATCGCATCTCATTTCTATGTTTCATGGTAAGATATAATATGATTTGCGAACTGTTATGTATTCCTCGTCTACACTTCAAATGAATGTAAATGCGACACTTCCTTGCAAGGAAATAGCGTTTCCAGATGTCTACGTATCGAAGCAATAAAGTTCAAGTGCTTCTTAAAACGAGATATTGCATCTCATATCTATGTTTCATGATAAGATATAACATTCATTGCGAAGTGTTATGTATTCCTCGTCTACACTTCAAATGAATGTAAATGCGACACTTCCTTACAAGGAAATAGCGTTTGCAGATGTCTACGTATCGAAGCAATAGAGTTCAAATGCTTCTTAAAACGAGATATTGCATCTCATTTCTATGTTTCATGGTAAGATACAATATGATTTGCGGAGTGTTATGTATTCCTCGTCTACACTTCAAACGAATGTAAATGCGACACTTCCTTGCAATGAAATAGCGTTTGCAGATGTCTACGTATCGAAGCAATATTGTTCAAATGCTTCTTAAAACGCGATATCGCATCTCATTTCTATGTTTCATGGTAAGATATATTATGATTTGCGAAGTGTTATGTATTCCTCGTATACACTTCAAATGAATGTAAATGCGACACTTCCTTGCAAGGAAATAGCGTTTGCAGATGTCTACGTATCGTAGCAATAGTGTTCATATGATTCTTAAAACGCGATATCGCATCTCATTTCTATGTTTCATGGTAAGATATAATATGATTTGCGAAGTGTTATGTATTCCTCGTCTACACATCGAATGAATGTAAATGCGACACTTCCTTGCAAGGAAATAGGGTTTGCAGATGTCTACGTATCGTAGCAGTAGAGTTCTAATGCTTCTTAAAACGCGATATCGCATTACATTTCTATGTTTCATGGCAAGATATAATATGATTTGCGAAGTGTCATGCATTCCTCGTCTACGATTCAGATGAATGTAAATGCGACACTTCCTTGCAAGGAAATAGCGTTTGAAGATGTCTACGTATCGTAGCAATAGAGTTCTAATGCTTCTTAAAACGCGATATCGCATCTCATTTCTATGTTTCATGGTAAGATATAATATGATTTGCGAAGTGTTATGCATTCCTCGTCTACGATTCAAATGAATGTAAATGCGACACTTCCTTGAAAGGAAATAGCGTTTGCAGATGTGTACGTATCGTAGCAATAGAGTTCTTATGATTCTTAGAACGCTATATTGCATCTCATTTTTACGTTTCATGGTAAGATATAATATGATTTGCGAAGTGTTATGTATTCCTCGTCTACACTTCAAATGAATGTAAATGCGACACTTCTTTGCTAGGAAATAGCGTTTGCAAATGTCTACCTATCGTAGCAATAGTGTTCTAATGCTTCGTAAAACGCGATATCGCATCTCATTTCTATGATTCATGGTAAGATATAATATGATTTGCGAAGTATCATGTACTCCTCGTCTACACTTCAAATGAATGTAAATGCGACACTTCCTTGCTAGGAAATAGCGATTGCAGATGTCTACGTATCGTAGCAATAGAGTTCATATGATTCTTAAAACGCGATATCGCATCTCATTTCTATGTTTCATGGTAAGATATAACATGATTTGCGAAGTGTTATGTATTCCTCGTCTACACTTCAAATGAATGTGAATGCGATACTTCCTCGCTAGGAAATAGCGTTTGCAGATGTCTACGTATCGTAGCAATAGCTTTCTAATGCTTCTTAAAGCGCGATATCGCATCTCATTTCTATGTTTCATGATAAGATATAATATGATTTGCGAAGTGTCATGTATTCCTCGTCTACACATCAAATGAATGTAAATGCGACACCTCCTTGCAAGGAAATAGCGTTTGCAGATGTCTACGTATCGTTGCAATAGAGTTCTTATGATTCTTAAAACGCGATATCGCATCACATTTCTATGTTTCATGGTAAGATATAATATGATTTGCGGAGTGTTATGTATTCCTCGTCTACACTTCAAATGAATGTAAATGCGACACTTCCTTGCAAGGCAATAGCGTTTGCAGATGTCCACGTATCGAAGCAATAGAGTTCAAATGCTTCTTAGAACGAGATATTGCATCTCATATCTATGTTTCATGATAAGATATAATATTCATTGCGAAGTGTTATGCATTCCTCGTCTACGATTCAAATGAATGTAAATGCGACACTTCCTTGCAAGGAAATAGCGTTTGCAGATGTCTACGTATCGTAGCAGTATAGTTCTTATGATTCTTAAAACGCGATATCGCGTCTCATTTCTATGTTTCATGATAAGATATAATATGATTTGCGGAGTGTTATGTATTCCTCGTCTACAATTCAAATGAATGCAAATGCGACACATCCTCGCTAGGAAATAGCGTTTGCAGATGTCTACGTATCGTAGCAAGTTGAGTTCTAATGCTTCTTAAAACGCGATATCGCATCTCATTTCTATGTTTCATGGTAAGATATAATATGATTTGCGAAGTGTTATGTATTCCTCGTCTACACATCAAATGAATGTAAATGCGACACTTCCTTGCAAGGAAATAGCGTTTGCAGATGTCTACGTATCGTTGCAATAGAGTTCCTATGATTCTTAAAACGCGATGTCGCATCTCATTTCTATGTTTCATGGTAAGATACAATATGATTTGCGGAGTGTTATGTACTCCTCGTCTACACTTCAAATGAATGTAAATGCGACACTTCCTTGCAAGGAAATAGCGTTTGCAAATGTCTACCTATCGTAGCAGTAGTGTTCTAATGCTTCTTAGAACGCGATGTAGCATCTCATTTCTATGTTTCATGGTAAGATATAATATGATTTGCGAACTGTTATGTATTCCTCGTCTACACTTCAAATGAATGTAAATGCGACACTTCCTTGCAAGGAAATAGCGTTTGCAGATGTCTACGTATCGAAGCAATAGAGTTCTAATGCTTCTTAAAACGCGATATCGCATCTCATTTCTATGTTTCATGGTAAGATATAATATGATTTGCGAAGTGTTATGTATTCCACGTCTACACTTCAAATGAATGTGAATGTGACATTTCCTCGCTAGGAAATAGCGTTTGCAGATGTCTGCGTATCGTAGCAGTAGAGTTCTAATGCTTCGTAAAACGCGATATCGCATTACATTTCTATGTTTCATGGCATGATATAATATGATTTGCGAAGTGTCATGCATTCCTCGTCTACGATTCAGATGAATGTAAATGCGACACTTCCTTGCAAGGAAATAGCGTTTGAAGATGTCTACGTATCGTAGCAATAGAGTTCTAATGCTTCTTAAAACGCGATATCGCATCTCATTTCTATGTTTCATGGTAAGATATAATATGATTTGCGAAGTGTTATACATTCCTCGTCTACGATTCAAATGAATGTAAATGCGACACTTCCTTGAAAGGAAATAGCGTTTGCAGATGTGTACGTATCGTAGCAATAGAGTTCTTATGATTCTTAGAACGCTATATTGCATCTCATTTTTACGTTTCATGGTAAGATATAATATGATTTGCGAAGTGTTATGTATTCCTCGTCTACACTTCAAATGAATGTAAATGCGACAATTCTTTGCTAGGAAATAGCGTTTGCAAATGTCTACCTATCGTTGCAATAGTGTTCTAATGCTTCTTAAAACGCGATATCGCATCTCATTTCTATGATTCATGGTAAGATATAATATGATTTGCGAAGTATCATGTACTCCTCGTCTACACTTCAAATGAATGTAAATGCGACACTTCCTTGCTAGGAAATAGCGATTGCAGATGTCTACGTATCGTAGCAATAGAGTTCATATGATTCTTAAAACGCGATATCGCATCTCATTTCTATGTTTCATGGAAAGGTATAATATGATTTGCGAAGTGTTATGTATTCCTCGTCTACACTTCAAATGAGTGTGAATGCGATACTTCCTCGCTAGGAAATAGCGTTTGCAGATGTCTACGTATCGTAGCAATAGCTTTCTAATGCTTCTTAAAGCGCGATATCGCATCTCATTTCTATGTTTCATGATAAGATATAATATGATTTGCGAAGTGTCATGTATTCCTCGTCTACACATCAAATGAATGTAAATGCGACACCTCCTTGCAAGGAAATAGCGTTTGCAGATGTCTACGTATCGAAGCAATAGAGTTCAAATGCTTCTTAAAACGCGATATCACATCTCATTCCTATGTTTCATGGTAAGATATAATATGATTTGCGAAGTATCATGTATTCCTCGTCTACACTTCAAATGAATGTAAATGCGACACTTCCTTGCATGGAAATAGCGTTAGCAGATGTCTACGTATCGAAGCAATAGAGTTCAAATGCTTCTTAAAACGAGATATTGCATCTCATATCTATGTTTCCTGATAAGATATAATATTCATTGCGAAGTGTCATGTATTCCTCGTCTACGATTCAAATGAAAGTAAATGCGACACTTCCTTGCAAGGTAGTAGCGATTGCACATGTCTACGTATCGTAGCAATAGAGTTCATATCATTCTTAAAAAGCGATATCGCATCTCATTTCTATGTTTCATGGTAAGATAAAACATGATTTGCGAAGTGTTATGTATTCCTCGTCTACACTTCAAATGAATGTAAATGTGACTTCCTCGCTAGGAAATAGCGTTTGCAGATGTCTGCGTATCGTAGCAGTAGAGTTCTAATGCTTCTTAAAACGCGATATCGCATCTCATTTCTATGTTTCATGGTAAGATATAATATGATTTGCGAAGTGTTATGTATTCCTCGTCTACACTTCAAATGAATGTAAATGCGACACTTCTTTGCAAGGAAATAGCGTTTGCAGATATCTACGTATCGTTGCAATAGAGTTCTTATGATTCTTAAAACGCGATATCGCATCACATTTCTATGTTTCATGGTAAGATATAATATGATTTGCGGAGTGTTATGTATTCCTCGTCTACACTTCAAATGAATGTAAATGCGACACTTCCTTGCAAGGAAATAGCGTTTGCAGATGTCCACGTATCGAAGCAATAGAGTTCAAATGCTTCTTAGAACGAGATATTGCATCTCATATCTATGTTTCATGATAATATATAATATTCATTGCGAAGTGTTATGCATTCCTCGTCTACGATTCAAATGAATGTAAATGCGACACTTCCTTGCAAGGAAATAGCGTTTGCAGATGTCTACGTATCGTAGCAGTATAGTTCTTATGATTCTTAAAACGCGATATCGCGTCTCATTTCTATGTTTCATGATAAGATATAATATGATTTGCGGAGTGTTATGTATTCCTCGTCTACACATCAAATGAATGTAAATGCGACACTTCCTTGCAAGGAAATAGCGTTTGCAGATGTCTACGTATCGTTGCAATAGAGTTCCTATGATTCTTAAAACGCGATGTCGCATCTCATTTCTATGTTTCATGGAAAGGTATAATATGATTTGCGGAGTGTTATGTATTCCTCGTCTACACTTCAAATGAATGTAAATGCGACACTTCCTTGCAAGGAAATAGCGTTTGCAGATGTCTACGTATCGTTGCAATAGAGTTCTTATGATTCTTAAAACGCGATATCGCATCTCATTTCTATGTTTCATGGTAAGGTATAATATGATTTGCGGAGTGTTATGTATTCCTCGTCTACACTTCAAATGAATGTAAATGCGACACTTCCTTGCAAGGAAATAGCGTTTGCAGATGTCTACGTATCGTAGCAATAGGGTTCTTATGATTCTTAAAACGCGATATCGCATCTCATTTATATGTTTCATGGTAAGGTATAATATGATATGCGAAGTGTTATGTATCCGTCGTCTACACTTCAAATGAATGTAAATGCGACACTTTCTTGCAAGGAAATAGCGTTTGCAGATGTCTACGTATCGTAGCAATAGAGTTCTTATGATTCTTAAAACGCGATATCGCATCTCATTTCTATGTTTCATGGTAAGATATTATATGATTTGCGAACTGTTGTGTATTCCTCGTCTACACTTCAAATGAATGTAAATGCGACACTTCCTTGCAAGGAAATAGCGTTTGCAGATGTCTACGTATCGAAGCAATAGAGTTCAAATGCTTCTTAAAACGAGATATTGCATTTCATATCTATGTTTCATGATAAGATATATTATTCATTGCGAAGTGTTATGCATTCCTCGTCTACGATTAAAATGAATGAAATGCGACACTTCCTTGCAAGGAAATAGCGTTTGCAGATGTCTACGTATCTTAGCAATAGAGTTCTTATGATTCTTAAAACGCCATATCGCATCTCATTTCTATGTTTCATGGTAAGGTATAATATGATTTGCGAAGTGTTATGTATCCGTCGTCTACACTTCAAATGAATGTAAATGCGACACTTTCTCGCAAGGAACTAGCGTTTGCAGATGTCTACGTATCTTAGCAATAGAGTTCCTATGATTCTTAAAACGCGATATCGCATCACATTTCTATGTTTCATGGTAGGATATAATATGATTTGCGGAGTGTTATGTATTCCTCGTCTACACTTCAAATGAATGTGAATGCCACACTTCCTCGCTAGGAAATAGCGTTTGCAGATGTCTACGTATCGAAGCAATAGAGTTCTAATGCTTCTTAAAACGCGATATCGCATCCCATTTCTATGTTTCATGGTAAGATATAATATGATTTGCGGAGTGTTATGTATTCCTCGTCTACACTTCAAATGAATGTGAATGCCACACTTCCTCGCTAGGAAATAGCGTTTGCAGATGTCTACGTATCGAAGCAATAGAGTTCTAATGCTTCTTAAAACGCGATATCGCATCTCATTTCTATGTTTCATGGTAAGATATAATATGATTTGCGAACTGTTATGTATTCCTCGTCTACACTTCAAATGAATGTAAATGCGACACTTTCTTGCAAGGAAATAGCGTTTGCAGATGCCTACGTATCGAAGCAATAGAGTTCTTATGATTCTTAAAACGCGATATCGCATCTCATTTCTATGTTTCATGGTAAGATATAATATGATTTGCGAAGTGTTATGTATTCCTCGTCTACACTTCAAATGAATGTAAATGCGACACTTCCTTGCAAGGAAATAGCGTTTCCAGATGTCTACGTATCGAAGCAATAAAGTTCAAGTGCTTCTTAAAACGAGATATTGCATCTCATATCTATGTTTCATGATAAGATATAATATTCATTGCGAAGTGTTACGCATTCCTCGTCTACGATTCAAATGAATGAAAATGCGACACTTCCTTGCAAGGAAATAGCGTTTGCAGATGTCTACGTATCGTAGCAATAGAGTTCTAATGCTTCTTAAAACGCGATATCGCATCTCATTTCTATGTTTCATGGTAAGATATAATATGATTTGCGGAGTGTTATGTATTCCTCGTCTACACTTCAAATGAATGTAAATGCGACACTTCCTTGCAAGGAAATAGCGTTTGCAGATGTCCACGTATCGAAGCAATAGAGTTCAAATGCTTCTTAGAACGAGATATTGCATCTCATATCTATGTTTCATGATAAGATATAATATTCATTGCGAAGTGTTATGCATTCCTCGTCTACGATTCAAATGAATGTAAATGCGACACTTCCTTGCAAGGAAATAGCGTTTGCAGATGTCTACGTATCGTAGCAGTATAGTTCTTATGATTCTTAAAACGCGATATCGCGTCTCATTTCTATGTTTCATGATAAGATATAATATGATTTGCGGAGTGTTATGTATTCCTCGTCTACACATCAAATGAATGTAAACGCGACACTTCCTTGCAAGGAAATAGCGTTTGCAGATGTCTACGTATCGTTGCAATAGAGTTCCTATGATTCTTAAAACGCGATGTCGCATCTCATTTCTATGTTTCATGGAAAGGTATAATATGATTTGCGGAGTGTTATGTATTCCTCGTCTACACTTCAAATGAATGTAAATGCGACACTTCCTTGCAAGGAAATAGCGTTTGCAGATGTCTACGTATCGTTGCAATAGAGTTCTTATGATTCTTAAAACGCGATATCGCATCTCATTTCTATGTTTCATGGTAAGGTATAATATGATTTGCGGAGTGTTATGTATTCCTCGTCTACACTTCAAATGAATGTAAATGCGACACTTCCTTGCAAGGAAATAGCGTTTGCAGATGTCTACGTATCGTAGCAATAGGGTTCTTATGATTCTTAAAACGCGATATCGCATCTCATTTATATGTTTCATGGTAAGGTATAATATGATATGCGAAGTGTTATGTATCCGTCGTCTACACTTCAAATGAATGTAAATGCGACACTTTCTTGCAAGGAAATAGCGTTTGCAGATGTCTACGTATCGTAGCAATAGAGTTCTTATGATTCTTAAAACGCGATATCGCATCTCATTTCTATGTTTCATGGTAAGATATTATATGATTTGCGAACTGTTGTGCATTCCTCGTCTACACTTCAAATGAATGTAAATGCGACACTTCCTTGCAAGGAAATAGCGTTTGCAGATGTCTACGTATCGAAGCAATAGAGTTCAAATGCTTCTTAAAACGAGATATTGCATTTCATATCTATGTTTCATGATAAGATATATTATTCATTGCGAAGTGTTATGCATTCCTCGTCTACGATTAAAATGAATGAAATGCGACACTTCCTTGCAAGGAAATAGCGTTTGCAGATGTCTACGTATCTTAGCAATAGAGTTCTTATGATTCTTAAAACGCCATATCGCATCTCATTTCTATGTTTCATGGTAAGGTATAATATGATTTGCGAAGTGTTATGTATCCGTCGTCTACACTTCAAATGAATGTAAATGCGACACTTTCTCGCAAGGAACTAGCGTTTGCAGATGTCTACGTATCTTAGCAATAGAGTTCCTATGATTCTTAAAACGCGATATCGCATCACATTTCTATGTTTCATGGTAGGATATAATATGATTTGCGGAGTGTTATGTATTCCTCGTCTACACTTCAAATGAATGTGAATGCCACACTTCCTCGCTAGGAAATAGCGTTTGCAGATGTCTACGTATCGAAGCAATAGAGTTCTAATGCTTCTTAAAACGCGATATCGCATCCCATTTCTATGTTTCATGGTAAGATATAATATGATTTGCGGAGTGTTATGTATTCCTCGTCTACACTTCAAATGAATGTGAATGCCACACTTCCTCGCTAGGAAATAGCGTTTGCAGATGTCTACGTATCGAAGCAATAGAGTTCTAATGCTTCTTAAAACGCGATATCGCATCTCATTTCTATGTTTCATGGTAAGATATAATATGATTTGCGAACTGTTATGTATTCCTCGTCTACACTTCAGATGAATGTAAATGCGACACTTTCTTGCAAGGAAATAGCGTTTGCAGATGCCTACGTATCGAAGCAATAGAGTTCTTATGATTCTTAAAACGCGATATCGCATCTCACTTCTATGTTTCATGGTAAGATATAATATGATTTGCGAAGTGTTATGTATTCCTCGTCTACACTTCAAATGAATGTAAATGCGACACTTCCTTGCAAGGAAATAGCGTTTCCAGATGTCTACGTATCGAAGCAATAAAGTTCAAGTGCTTCTTAAAACGAGATATTGCATCTCATATCTATGTTTCATGATAAGATATAATATTCATTGCGAAGTGTTACGCATTCCTCGTCTACGATTCAAATGAATGAAAATGCGACACTTCCTTGCAAGGAAATAGCGTTTGCAGATGTCTACGTATCGTAGCAATAGAGTTCTAATGCTTCTTAAAACGCGATATCGCATCTCATTTCTATGTTTCATGGTAAGATATTATATGATTTGCGAACTGTTGTGTATTCGTCGTCTAAACTTCAAATGAATGTAAATGCGACACTTCCTTGCAAGGAAATAGCGTTTGCAGATGTCTACGTAACGAAGCAATAGAGTTCAAATGCATCTTAAAACGAGATATTGCATCTCATATCTATGTTTCATGATAAGATATAATATTCATTGCGAAGTGTTATGCATTCCTCGTCTACGATTAAAATGAATTAAAATGCGACACTTCCTTGCAAGGAAATAGCGTTTGCAGATGTCTACGTATCGTAGCAATAGAGTTCTAATGCTTCTTAAAACGCGATATCGCATCTCATTTCTATGTTTCATGGTAAGATATAATATGATTTGCGAAGTGTTATGTATTCCTCGTCTACACTTCAAATGAATGTGAATGCAACACTTCCTCGCTAGGAAAGAGCGTTTGCAGATGTCTGCGTATCGTAGGAGTAGAGTACTAATGCTTCTTAAAACGCGATATCGCATCTCATTTCTATGTTTCATGGTAAGATATAATATGATTTGCGAACTGTTATGTATTCCTCGTCTACACTTCAAATGAATGTAAATGCGACACTTTCTTGCAAGGAAATAGCGTTTGCAGATGTCTACGTATCGAAGCAATAGAGTTCTTATGATTCTTAAAACGCGATATCGCATCTCATTTCCATGTTTCATGGTAAGATATAATATGATTTGCGAACTGTTATGTATTCCTCGTCTACACTTCAAATGAATGTAAATGCGACACTTCCTTGCAAGGAAATAGCGTTTCCAGATGTCTACGCATCGAAGCAATAAAGTTCAAGTGCTTCTTAAAACGAGATATTGCATCTCATATCTATGTTTCATGATAAGATATAATATTCATTGCGAAGTGTTATGTATTCCTCGTCTACACTTCAAATGAATGTAAATGCGACACTTCCTTGCAAGGAAATAGCGTTTGCAGATGTCTACGTATCGAAGCAATATTGTTCAAATGCTTCTTAAAACGCGATATCGCATCTCATTTCTATGTTTCATGGTAAGGTATAATATGATTTGCGGAGTGTTATGTATTCCTCGTCTACACTTCAAATGAATGTAAATGCGACACTTCCTTGCAAGGAAATAGCGTTTGCAGATGTCTACGTATCGTAGCAATAGTGTTCTTATGATTCTTAAAACGCGATATCGCATCTCATTTCTATGTTTCATGGTAAGGTATAATATGATATGCGAAGTGTTATGTATCCGTCGTCTACACTTCAAATGAATGTAAATGCGACACTTTCTTGCAAGAAAATAGCGTTTGCAGATGTCTACGTATTGTAGCATTGGATTTCTGATGCTTCTTAAAACGCGATATCGCATCTCATTTCTATGTTTCATGGTAAGATATAATATGATTTGCGAAGTGTTATGTATTCCTCGTCTACACTTCAAATGAATGTAAATGCGACACATCTTTGCAAGGAAATAGCGTTTGCAGATGTCTATGTATCGTAGCAATAGAGTTCTTATGATTCTTAAAACGCGATATCGCATCTCATTTCTATGTTTCATGGTAAGGTATAATATGATTTGCGGAGTGTTATGTATTCCTCGTCTACACTTCAAATGAATGTAAATGCGACACTTCCTTGCAAGGAAATAGCGTTTGCAGATGTCTACGTATCGTAGAAATAGTGTTCTTATGATTCTTAAAACTCGATATCGCATCTCATTTCTATGTTTCATGGTAAGATATAATATGATATGCGAAGTGTTATGTATCCGTCGTCTACACTTCAAATGAATGTAAATGCGACACTTCCTTGCAAGGAAATAGCGTTTGCAGATGTCTACGTATCATAGCAGTAGAGTTCTTATGATTCTTAAAACGCGATATCGCATCTCATTTCTATGTTTCATGGTAAGATATAATATGATTTGCGAACTGTTGTGTATTCCTCGTCTACACTTCAAATGAATGTAAATGCGACACTTCCTTGCAAGGAAATAGCGTTTGCAGATGTCTACGTATCGAAGCAATAGAGTTCTAATACTTCTTAAAACGCGATATCGCATCTCATTTCTATGTTTCATGGTAAGGTATAATATGAGTTGCGAAGTGTTATGTATTCCTCGTCTACACTTCAAATGAATGTAAATGCGACACTTTCTCGCAAGGAACTAGCGTTTGCAGATGTCTACGTATCTTAGCAATAGAGTTCTTATGATTCTTAAAACGCGATATCGCATCACATTTCTATGTTTCATGGTAGGATATAATATGATTTGCGGAGTGTTATGTATTCCTCGTCTACACTTCAAATGAATGTGAATGCCACACTTCCTCGCTAGGAAATAGCGTTTGCAGATGTCTACGTATCGAAGCAATAGAGTTCTTATGATTCTTAAAACGCGATATCGCATCTCATTTCTATGTTTCATGGTAAGGTATAATATGATATGCGAAGTGTTATGTATCCTTCGTCTACACTTCAAATGAATGTAAATGCGACACTTTCTTGCAAGGAAATAGCGTTTGCAGATGTCTACGTATCGTAGCATTGGATTTCTGATGCTTCTTAAAACGCGATAACGCATCTCATTTCTATGTTTCATGGTAAGATATAATATGAATTGCGAAGTGTTATGTATTCCTCGTCTACACTCCAAATGAATGTAAATGCGACACTTCTTTGCAAGGAAATAGCGTTTGCACATGTCTACGTATTGTTGCAATAGAGTTCAAATGCTTCTTAAAACGAGATATTGCATTTCATATCTATGTTTCATGATAAGATATAATATTCATTGCGAAGTGTTATGCATTCCTCGTCTACGATTAAAATGAATGAAATGCGACACTTCCTTGCAAGGAAATAGCGTTTGCAGATGTCTACGTATCGTTGCAGTAGAGTTCTTATGATTCTTAAAACGCGATATCGCATCTCATTTCTATGTTTCATGGTAAGGTATAATATGATTTGCGGAGTGTTATGTATTCCTCGTCTACACTTCAAATGAATGTAAATGCGACACTTCCTTGCAAGGAAATAGCGTTTGCAGATGTCTACGTATCGTAGCAATAGTGTTCTTATGATTCTTAAAACGCGATATCGCATCTCATTTCGATGTTTCATGGTAAGATATAATATGATTTGCGAAGTGTTATGTATTCCTCGTCTACACATCAAATGAATGTAAATGCGACACTTCCTTGCAAGGAAATAGCGTTTGCAGATGTCTACGTATCGTAGCAATAGAGTTCTTATGATTCTTAAAACGCGATATCGCATCTCATTTCTATGTTTCATGGTAAGGTATAATATGATATGCGAAGTGTTATGTATCCGTCGTCTACACTTCAAATGAATGTAAATGCGACACTTTCTTGCAAGGAAATAGCGTTTGCAGATGTCTACGTATTGTAGCATTGGATTTCTGATGCTTCTTAAAACGCGATATCGCATCTCATTTCTATGTTTCATGGTAAGATATAATATGATTTGCGAAGTGTTATGTATTCCTCGTCTACACTTCAAATGAATGTAAATGCGACACATCTTTGCAAGGAAATAGCGTTTGCAGATGTCTATGTATCGTAGCAATAGAGTTCTTATGATTCTTAAAACGCGATATCGCATCTCATTTCTATGTTTCATGGTAAGGTATAATATGATTTGCGGAGTGTTATGTATTCCTCGTCTACACTTCAAATGAATGTAAATGCGACACTTCCTTGCAAGGAAATAGCGTTTGCAGATGTCTACGTATCGTAGAAATAGTGTTCTTATGATTCTTAAAACGCGATATCGCATCTCATTTCTATGTTTCATGGTAAGATATAATATGATATGCGAAGTGTTATGTATCCGTCGTCTACACTTCAAATGAATGTAAATGCGACACTTCCTTGCAAGGAAATAGCGTTTGCAGATGTCTACGTATCGTAGCAGTAGAGTTCTTATGATTCTTAAAACGCGATATCGCATCTCATTTCTATGTTTCATGGTAAGATATAATATGATTTGCGAACTGTTGTGTATTCCTCGTCTACACTTCAAATGAATGTAAATGCGACACTTCCTTGCAAGGAAATAGCGTTTGCAGATGTCTACGTATCGAAGCAATAGAGTTCTTATGATTCTTAAAACGCGATATCGCATCACATTTCTATGTTTCATGGTATGATATAATATGATTTGCGGAGTGTTATGTATTCCTCGTCTACACTTCAAATGAATGTGAATGCCACACTTCCTCGCTAGGAAATAGCGTTTGCAGATGTCTACGTATCGAAGCAATAGAGTTCTTATGATTCTTAAAACGCGATATCGCATCTCATTTCTATGTTTCATGGTAAGGTATAATATGATATGCGAAGTGTTATGTATTCCTCGTCTACACTTCAAATGAATGTAAATGCGACACTTCCTTGCAAGGAAATAGCGTTTGCAGATGTCTACGTATCGTAGAAATAGTGTTCTTATGATTCTTAAAACTCGATATCGCATCTCATTTCTATGTTTCATGGTAAGTTATAATATGATATGCGAAGTGTTATGTATCCGTCGTCTACACTTCAAATGAATGTAAATGCGACACTTCTTTGCAAGGAAATAGAGTTTGCAGATGTCTACGTATCGAAGCAATAGAGTTCAAATGCTTCTTAAAACGAGATATTGCATTTCATATCTATGTTTCATGATAAGATATAATATTCATTGCGAAGTGTTATGCATTCCTCGTCTACGATTAAAATGAATGAAATGCGACACTTCCTTGCAAGGAAATAGCGTTTGCAGATGTCTACGTATCGTAGCAATAGAGTTCTTATGATTCTTAAAACGCGATATCGCATCTCATTTCTATGTATCATGGTAAGGTATAATATGATTTGCGAAGTGTTATGTATCCGTCGTCTACACTTCAAATGAATGTAAATGCGACACTTTATCGCAAGTAACTAGCGTTTGCAGATGTCTACGTATCTTAGCAATAGAGTTCTTATGATTCTTAAAACGCGATATCGCATCACACTTCTATGTTTCATGGTAAGATATAATATGATTTGCGGAGTGTTATGTATTCCTCGTCTACACTTCAAATGAATGTGAATGCCACACTTCCTAGCTAGGAAATAGCGTTTGCAGATGTCTACGTATCGAAGCAATAGAGTTCTAATGCTTCTTAAAACGCGATATCGCATCTCATTTCTATGTTTCATGGTAAGATATAATATGATTTGCGAAGTGTTATGTATTCCTCGTCTACACTACAAATGAATGTGAATGCGACACTTCCTCGCTAGGAAATAGCGTTAGCAGATGTCTGCGTATCGCAGCAGTAGAGTTCTAATGCTTCTTAAAACGCGATATCGCATCTCATTTCTATGTTTCATGGTAAGATAGAATATGATTTGCGAAGTGTTATGTATTCCTCGTCTACACATCAAATGAATGTAAATGCGACACTTCCTTGCAAGGAAATAGCGTTTGCAGATGTCTACGTATCGTAGCAATAGAGTTCTTATGATTCTTAAAACGCGATATCGCATCTCATTTCTATGCTTCATGGTAAGGTATAATATGATATGCGAAGTGTTATGTATCCGTCGTCTACACGTCAAATGAATGTAAATGCGACACTTTCTTGCAAGGAAATAGCGTTTGCAGATGTCTACGTATCGTAGCATTGGATTTCTGATGCTTCTTAAAACGCGATATCGCATCTCATTTCTATGTTTCATGGTAAGATATAATATGATTTGCGAAGTGTTATGTATTCCTCGTCTACACTTCAAATGAATGTAAATGCGACACATCTTTGCAAGGAAATAGCGTTTGCAGATGTCTACGTATCGTAGCATTGGATTTCTGATGCTTCTTAAAACGCGATATCGCATCTCATTTCTATGTTTCATGGTAAGATAGAATATGATTTGCGAAGTGTTATGTATTCCTCGTCTACACATCAAATGAATGTAAATGCGACACTTCCTTGCAAGGAAATAGCGTTTGCAGATGTCTACGTATCGTAGCAATAGAGTTCTTATGATTCTTAAAACGCGATATCGCATCTCATTTCTATGTTTCATGGTAAGGTATAATATGATTTGCGGAGTGTTATGTACTCCTCGTCTACGATTCAGATGAATGTAAATGCGACACTTCCTTGCAAGGAAATAGCGTTTGCAGATGTCTACGTATCGTAGCAATAGAGTTCTTATGATTCTTGAAACGCGATATCGCATCACATTTCTATGTTTCATGGTAAGATATAATATGATTTGCGGAGTGTTATGTATTCCTCGTCTACACTTCAAATGAATGTGAATGCCACACTTCCTCGCTAGGAAATAGCGTTTGCAGATGACTACGTATCGAAGCAATAGAGTTCTAATGCTTCTTAAAACGCGATATCGCATCTCATTTCTATGTTTCATGGTAAGGTATAATATGAGTTGCGAAGTGTTATGTATTCCTCGTCTGCACTTCAAATGAATGTAAATGCGACACTTTCTTGCAAGGAAATAGCGTTTGCAGATGTCTACGTATCGTAGCAATGGATTTCTGGTGCTTCTTAAAACGCGATATGGCATCTCATTTCTATGTTTCATGGTAAGATATAATATGATTTGCGAATTGTCATGTATTCCTCGTCCACACTTCAAATGAATGTGAAGGCGACACTTCCTCGCTAGGAAATAGCGTTTGCAGATGTCTACGTATCGTAGCAGTTGAGTTCTAATGCCTCTTAAAACGCGATATCGCATCTCATTTCTATGTTTCATGGTAAGATATAATATGATTTGCGAAGTGTTATGTATTCCTCGTCTACACTACAAATGAATGTGAATGCGACACTTCCTCGCTAGGAAATAGCGTTAGCAGATGTCTGCGTATCGTAGCAGTAGAGTTCTAATGCTTCTTAAAACGCGATATGGCATCTCATTTCTATGTTTCATGGTAAGATAGAATATGATTTGCGAAGTGTTATGTATTCCTCGTCTACACATCAAATGAATGTAAATGCGACACTTCCTTGCAAGGAAATAGCGTTTGCAGATGTCTACGTATCGTAGCAATAGAGTTCTTATGATTCTTAAAACGCGATATCGCATCTCATTTCTATGTTTCATGGTAAGGTATAATATGATATGCGAAGTGTTATGTATCCGTCGTCTACACTTCAAATGAATGTAAATGCGACACTTTCTTGCAAGGAAATAGCGTTTGCAGATGTCTACGTATCGTAGCATTGGATTTCTGATGCTTCTTAGAACGCGATATCGCATCTCATTTCTATGTTTCATGGTAAGATATAATATGATTTGCGAAGTGTTATGTATTCCTCGTCTACACTTCAAATGAATGTAAATGCGACACATCTTTGCAAGGAAATAGCGTTTGCAGATGTCTACGTATCGTTGCAATAGAGTTCTTATGATTCTTAAAACGCGATATCGCATCTCATTTCTATGTTTCATGGTAAGGTATAATATGATTTGCGGAGTGTTATGTATTCCCCGTCTACACTTCAAATGAATGTAAATGCGACACTTCCTTGCAAGGAAATAGCGTTTGCAGATGTCTACGTATCGAAGCAATAGAGTTCTTATGATTCTTAAAACGCGATATCGCATCACACTTCTATGTTTCATGGTAAGATATAATATGATTTGCGGAGTGTTATGTATTCCTCGTCTACACTTCAAATGAATGTGAATGCCACACTTCCTAGCTAGGAAATAGCGTTTGCAGATGTCTACGTATCGAAGCAATAGAGTTCTAATGCGTCTTAAAACGCGATATCGCATCTCATTTCTATGTTTCATGGTAAGGTATAATATGAGTTGCGAAGTGTTATGTATTCCTCGTCTACACTTCAAATGAATGTAAATGCGACACTTTCTTGCAAGGAAATAGCGTTTGCAGATGTCTACGTATCGTAGCAATGGATTTCTGATGCTTCTTAAAACGCGATATCGCATCTCATTTCTATGTTTCATGGTAAGATATAATATGATTTGCGAAGTGTTATGTATTCCTCGTCTACACTACAAATGAATGTGAATGCGACACTTCCTCGATAGGAAATAGCGTTAGCAGATGTCTGCGTATCGTAGCAGTAGAGTTCTAATGCTTCTTAAAACGCGATATCGCATCTCATTTCTATGTTTCATGGTAAGATAGAATATGATTTGCGAAGTGTTATGTATTCCTCGTCTACACATCAAATGAATGTAAATGCGACACTTCCTTGCAAGGAAATAGCGTTTGCAGATGTCTACGTATCGTAGCAATAGAGTTCTTATGATTCTTAAAACGCGATATCGCATCTCATTTCTATGCTTCATGGTAAGGTATAATATGATATGCGAAGTGTTATGTATCCGTCGTCTACACTTCAAGTGAATGTAAATGCGACACTTTCTTGCAAGGAAATAGCGTTTGCAGATGTCTACGTATCGTAGCATTGGATTTCTGATGCTTCTTAAAACGCGATATCGCATCTCATTTCTATGTTTCATGGTAAGATATAATATGATTTGCGAAGTGTTATGTATTCCTCGTCTACACTTCAAATGAATGTAAATGCGACACATCTTTGCAAGGAAATAGCGTTTGCAGATGTCTACGTATCGTAGCATTGGATTTCTGATGCTTCTTAAAACGCGATATCGCATCTCATTTCTATGTTTCATGGTAAGATATAATATGAATTGCGAAGTGTTGTGTATTCCTCGTCTACACTTCAAATGAATGTAAATGCGACACTTCTTTGCAAGGAAATAGCGTTTACAGATGTCTACGTATTGTTACAATAGAGTTCTTATGATTCTAAAAACGCGATATCGCATCTCACTTCTATGTTTCATGGTAAGGTATAATATGATTTGCGGAGTGTTATGTACTCCTCGTCTACGATTCAGATGAATGTAAATGCGACACTTCCTTGCAAGGAAATAGCGTTTGCAAACGTCTACCTATCGTAGCAGTAGTGTTCTAATGCTTCTTAGAACGCGATGTAGCATCTCATTTCTATGTTTCATGGTAAGATATAATATGATTTGCGAACTGTTATGTATTCCTCGTCTACACTTCAAATGAATGTAAATGCGACACTTCCTTGCAAGGAAATAGCGTTTGCAGATGTCTACGTATCGAAGCAATAGAGTTCTAATGCTTCTTAAAACGCGATATCGCATCTCATTTCTATGTTTCATGGTAAGATATAATATGATTTGCGAAGTGTTATGTATTCCTCGTCTACACATCAAATGAATGTAAATGCGACACTTCCTTGCAAGGAAATAGCGTTTGCAGATGTCTACGTATCGTAGCAATAGAGTTCTTATGATTCTTGAAACGCGATATCGCATCACATTTCTATGTTCCATGGTAAGATATAATATGATTTGCGGAGTGTTATGTATTCCTCGTCTACACTTCAAATGAATGTGAATGCCACACTTCCTCGCTAGGAAATAGCGTTTGCAGATGTCTACGTATCGAAGCAATAGAGTTCTAATGCTTCTTAAAACGCGATATCGCATCTCATTTCTATGTTTCATGGTAAGGTATAATATGAGTTGCGAAGTGTTATGTATTCCTCGTCTGCACTTCAAATGAATGTAAATGCGACACTTTCTTGCAAGGAAATAGCGTTTGCAGATGTCTACGTATCGTAGCAATGGATTTCTGGTGCTTCTTAAAACGCGATATGGCATCTCATTTCTATGTTTCATGGTAAGATATAATATGATTTGCGAATTGTCATGTATTCCTCGTCCACACTTCAAATGAATGTGAATGCGACACTTCCTCGCTAGGAAATAGCGTTTGCAGATGTCAACGTATCGTAGCAGTTGAGTTCTAATGCCTCTTAAAACGCGATATCGCATCTCATTTCTATGTTTCATGGTAAGATATAATATGATTTGGGAAGTGTTATGTATTCCTCGTCTGCACTTCTAATGAATGTAAATGCGACACTTCTTTGCAAGGAAATAGCGTTTGCAGATGTCTACGTATCGTTGCAATAGAGTTCTTATGATTCTTAAAACGCGATATCGCATCTCATTTCTATGTTTCATGGTAAGATATAATATGATTTGCGAAGTGTTATGTATTCCTCGTCTACACATCAAATGAATGTAAATGCGACACTTCCTTGCAAGGAAATAGCGTTTGCAGATGTCTACGTATCGTAGCAATAGAGTTCTTATGATTCTTGAAACGCGATATCGCATCACATTTCTATGTTTCATGGTAAGATATAATATGATTTGCGGAGTGTTATGTATTCCTCGTCTACGATTCAGATGAATGTAAATGCGACACTTCCTTGCAAGGAAATAGCGTTTGCAAACGTCTACCTATCGTAGCAGTAGTGTTCTAATGCTTCTTAGAACGCGATGTAGCATCTCATTTCTATGTTTCATGGTAAGATATAATATGATTTGCGAACTGTTATGTATTCCTCGTCTACACTTCAAATGAATGTAAATGCGACACTTCCTTGCAAGGAAATAGCGTTTGCAGATGTCTACGTATCGAAGCAATAGAGTTCTAATGCTTCTTAAAACGCGATATCGCATCTCATTTCTATGTTTCATGGTAAGATATAATATGATTTGCGAAGTGTTATGTATTCCTCGTCTACACATCAAATGAATGTAAATGCGACACTTCCTTGCAAGGAAATAGCGTTTGCAGATGTCTACGTATCGTAGCAATAGAGTTCTTATGATTCTTGAAACGCGATATCGCATCACATTTCTATGTTCCATGGTAAGATATAATATGATTTGCGGAGTGTTATGTATTCCTCGTCTACACTTCAAATGAATGTGAATGCCACACTTCCTCGCTAGGAAATAGCGTTTGCAGATGTCTACGTATCGAAGCAATAGAGTTCTAATGCTTCTTAAAACGCGATATCGCACCTCATTTCTATGTTTCATGGTAAGGTATAATATGAGTTGCGAAGTGTTATGTATTCCTCGTCTGCACTTCAAATGAATGTAAATGCGACACTTTCTTGCAAGGAAATAGCGTTTGCAGATGTCTACGTATCGTAGCAATGGATTTCTGGTGCTTCTTAAAACGCGATATGGCATCTCATTTCTATGTTTCATGGTAAGATATAATATGATTTGCGAATTGTCATGTATTCCTCGTCCACACTTCAAATGAATGTGAATGCGACACTTCCTCGCTAGGAAATAGCGTTTGCAGATGTCAACGTATCGTAGCAGTTGAGTTCTAATGCCTCTTAAAACGCGATATCGCATCTCATTTCTATGTTTCATGGTAAGATATAATATGATTTGGGAAGTGTTATGTATTCCTCGTCTGCACTTCTAATGAATGTAAATGCGGCACTTCTTTGCAAGGAAATAGCGTTTGCAGATGTCTACGTATCGTTGCAATAGAGTTCTTATGATTCTTAAAACGCGATATCGCATCTCATTTCTATGTTTCATGGTAAGATATAATATGATTTGCGAAGTGTTATGTATTCCTCGTCTACACATCAAATGAATGTAAATGCGACACTTCCTTGCAAGGAAATAGCGTTTGCAGATGTCTACGTATCGTAGCAATAGAGTTCTTATGATTCTTGAAACGCGATATCGCATCACATTTCTATGTTTCATGGTAAGATATAATATGATTTGCGGAGTGTTATGTATTCCTCGTCTACACTTCAAATGAATGTGAATGCCACACTTCCTCGCTAGGAAATAGCGTTTGCAGATGTCTACGTATCGAAGCAATAGAGTTCTAATGCTTCTTAAAACGCGATATCGCATCTCATTTCTATGTTTCATGGTAAGGTATAATATGAGTTGCGAAGTGTTATGTATTCCTCGTCTACACTTCAAATGAATGTAAATGCGACACTTTCTTGCAAGGAAATAGCGTTTGCAGATGTCTACGTATCGTAGCAATGGATTTCTGATGCTTCTTAAAACGCGATATGGCATCTCATATCTATGTTTCATGGTAAGATATAATATGATTTGCGAATTGTCATGTATTCCTCGTCCACACTTCAAATGAATGTGAATGCGACACTTCCTCGCTAGGAAATAGCGTTTGCAGATGTCTACGTATCGTAGCAGTTGAGTTCTAATGCCTCTTAAAACGCGATATCGCATCTCATTTCTATGTTTCATGGTAAGAAATAATATGATTTGCGAAGTGTTATGTATTCCTCGTCTGCACTTCTAATGAATGTAAATGCGACACTTCTTTGCAAGGAAATAGCGTTTGCAGATGTCTACGTATCGTTGCAATAGAGTTCTTATGATTCTTAAAACGCGATATCGCATCTCATTTCTATGTTTCATGGTAAGATATAATATGATTTGCGGAGTGTTATGTATTCCTCGTCTACACTTCAAATGAATGTAAATGCGACACTTCCTTGCAAGGAAATAGCGTTTGCAGATGTCTACGTATCGTAGCAATAGTGTTCTTATGGTTCTTAAAACGCGATATCGCATCTCATTTCTATGTTTCATGGTAAGATATAATATGATTTGCGAAGTGTTATGTACTCCTCGTCTACACTTCAAATGAATGTAAATGCGACACTTCCTTGCAAGGAAATAGCGTTTGCAAATGTCTACCTATCGTAGCAGTAGTGTTCTAATGCTTCTTAGAACGCAATGTGGCATCTCATTTCTATGTTTCATGGTAAGATATAATATGATTTGCGAACTGTTATGTATTCCTCGCCTACACTTCAAATGAATGTAAATGCGACACTTCCTTGCAAGCAAATAGCGTTTGCAGATGTCTACGTATCGAAGCAATAGAGTTCTAATGCTTCTTAAAACGCGATATCGCATCTCATTTCTATGTTTCATGGTAAGATATAATATGATTTGCGAAGTGTTATGTATTCCACGTCTACACTTCAAATGAATGTGATTGTGACACTTCCTCGCTAGGAAATAGCGTTTGCAGATGTCTGCGTATCGTAGCAGTAGAGTTCCAATGCTTCTTAAAACGCTATATCGCATCTCATTTCTATGTTTCAAAGTAAGATACAATATGATTTGCGAAGTGTTATGTATTCCTCGTCTACACTTCAAATGAGTGTGAATGCGACACTTTCTCGCTAGGAAATAGCGTTTGCAGATGTCTACGTATCGAAGCAATAGAGTTCAAATGCTTCATAGAACGAGATATTGCATCTCATATTTATGTTTCATGATAAGATATAATATTCATTGCGAAGTGTTATGCATTCCTCGCCTACGATTCAAATGAATGTAAATGCGACACTTCCTTGCAAGGAAATAGCGTTTGCAGATGTCTACGTACCGTAGCAATAGAGTTCTAATGCTTCTTCAAACGCGATATCGCATCTCATTCCTATGTTTCATGGTAAGATATAATATGATTTGCGAAGTGTTATGTATTCCTCGTCTACACTTCAAATGAATGTGAATGCGACACTTCCTCGCTAGGAAATAGCGTTTGCAGATGTCTGCGTATCGTAGCAGTAGAGTTCTAATGATTCTTAAAACGCGATATCGCATTACATTTCTATGTTTCATGGCAAGATATAATATGATTTGCGAAGTGTCATGCATTCCTCGTCTACGATTCAGATGAATGTAAATGCGACACTTCCTTGCAAGGAAATAGCGTTTGCAGATGTCTACGTATCGTTGCAATAGAGTTCCTATGATTCTTAAAACGCGATGTCGCATCTCATTTCTATGTTTCATGGTAAGGTATAATATGATTTGCGAAGTGTTATGTATCCGTCGTCTACACTTCAAATGAATGTAAATGCGACACTTTCTTGCAAGGAAATAGCGTTTGCAGATGTCTACGTATCGTAGCATTGGATTTCTGATGCTTCTTAAAACGCGATATCGCATCTCATTTCTATGTTTCATGGTAAGATATAATATGATTTGCGAAGTGTTATGTATTCCTCGTCTACACTTCAAATGAATGTAAATGCGACACATCTTTGCAAGGAAATAGCGTTTGCAGATGTCTACGTATCGTTGCAATAGAGTTCTTATGATTCTTAAAACGCGATATCGCATCTCATTTCTATGTTTCATGCTAAGGTATAATATGATTTGCGGAGTGTTATGTATTCCTCGTCTACACTTCAAATGAATGTAAATGCGACACTTCCTTGCAAGGAAATAGCGTTTGCAGATGTCTACGTATCGTAGCAATAGAGTTCTTATGATTCTTAAAACGCGATATCGCATCTCATTTATATGTTTCATGGTAAGGTATAATATGATATGCGAAGTGTTATGTATCCGTCGTCTACACTTCAAATGAATGTAAATGCGACACTTTCTTGCAAGGAAATAGCGTTTGCAGATGTCTACGTATCGTAGCATTGGATTTCTGATGCTTCATAAAACGCGATATCGCATCTCATTTCTATGTTTCATGGTAAGATATAATATGAATTGCGAAGTGTTATGTATTCCTCGTCTACACTTCAAATGAATGTAAATGCGACACTTCTTTGCAAGGAAATCGCGTTTGCAGATGTCTACGTATTGTTGCAATAGAGTTCTTATGATTCTTAAAACGCGATATCGCATCTCATTTCTATGTTTCATGGTAAGGTATAATATGATATGCGAAGTGTTATGTATCCGTCGTCTACACTTCAAATGAATGTAAATGCGACACTTTCTTGCAAGGAAATAGCGTTTGCAGATGTCTACGTATCGTAGCATTGGATTTCTGATGCTTCTTAAAACGCGATATCGCATCTCATTTCTATGTTTCATGGTAAGATATAATATGATTTGCGAAGTGTTGTGTATTCCTCGTCTACACTTCAAATGAATGTAAATGCGACACTTCTTTGCAAGGAAATAGCGTTTGCAGATGTCTACGTATTGTTGCAATAGAGTTCTTATGATTCTTAATACGCGATATCGCATCTCATTTCTATGTTTCATGGTAAGGTATAATATGATTTGCGGAGTGTTATGTATTCCTCGTCTACACATCAAATGAATGTAAATGCGACACTTCCTTGCAAGGAAATAGCGTTTGCAGATGTCTACGTATCGTAGCAATAGTGTTCTTATGATTCTTAAAACGCGATATCGCATCTCATTTCTATGTTTCATGGTAAGATATAATATGATTTGCGAAGTGTCATGCATTCCTCGTCTACGATTCAGATGAATGTAAATGCGACACTTCCTTGCAAGGAAATAGCGTTTGCAGATGTCTACGTATCGTAGCAATAGTGTTCTTATGATTCTTGAAACGCGATATCGCATCTCATTTCTATGTTTCATGGTAAGATACAATATGATTTGCGGAGTGTTATGTACTCCTCGTCTACACTTCAAATGAATGTAAATGCGACACTTCCTTGCAAGGAAATAGCGTTTGCAAATGTCTACCTATCGTAGCAGTAGTGTTCTAATGCTTCTTAGAACGCGATGTAGCATCTCATTTCTATGTTTCATGGTAAGATATAATATGATTTGCGAACTATTATGTATTCCTCGTCTACACTTCAAATGAATGTAAATGCGACACTTCCTTGCAAGGAAATAGCGTTTGCAGATGTCTACGTATCGAAGCAATAGAGTTCTAATGCTTCTTAAAACGCGATATCGCATCTCATTTCTATGTTTCATGGTAAGATATAATATGATTTGCGAAGTGTTATGTATTCCTCGTCTACACATCAAATGAATGTAAATGCGACACTTCCTTGCAAGGAAATAGCGTTTGCAGATGTCTACGTATCGTAGCAATAGAGTTCTTATGATTCTTAAAACGCGATATCGCATCATATTTCTATGATTCATGGTAAGATATAATATGATTTGCGGAGTGTTATGTATTCCTCGTCTACACTTCAAATGAATGTGAATGCCACACTTCCTCGCTAGGAAATAGCGTTTGCAGATGTCTACGTATCGAAGCAATAGACTTCTAATGCTTCTTAAAACGCGATATCGCATCTCATTTCTATGTTTCATGGTAAGGTATAATATGAGTTGCGAAGTGTTATGTATTCCTCGTCTACACTTCAAATGAATGTAAATGCGACACTTTCTTGCAAGGAAATAGCGTTTGCAGATGTCTACGTATCGTAGCAATGGATTTCTGATGCTTCTTAAAACGCGATATGGCATCTCATTTCTATGTTTCATGGTAAGATATAATATGATTTGCGAATTGTCATGTATTCCTCGTCCACACCTCAAATGAATGTGAATGCGACACTTCCTTGCAAGGAAATAGCGTTTGCAGATGTCTACGTATCGTAGCAATAGTGTTCTTATGGTTCTTAAAACGCGATATCGCATCTCATTTCTATGTTTCATGGTAAGATATAATATGATTTGCGAAGTGTTATGTACTCCTCGTCTACACTTCAAATGAACGTAAATGCGACACTTCCTTGCAAGGAAATAGCGTTTGCAAATGTCTACCTATCGTAGCAGTAGTGTTCTAATGCTTCTTAGAACGCGATGTGGCATCTCATTTCTATGTTTCATGGTAAGATATAATATGATTTGCGAACTGTTATGTATTCCTCGTCTACACTTCAAATGAATGTGAATGCGACACTTCCTCGCAGGGAAATAGCGTTCGCAGATGTCTACGTATCCTAGCAATAGAGTTCTTGTGATTCTTAGAACGCTATATTGCACCTCATTTTTACGTTTCATGGTAAGATATAATATGATTTGCGAAGAGTTATGTATTCCTCGTCTACGATTCAAATGAAAGTAAATGCGACACATCTTTGCAAGGAAATAGCGTTTGCAGATGTCTACGTATCGTTGCAATAGAGTTCTTATGATTCTTAAAACGCGATATCGCATCTCATTTCTATGTTTCATGGTAAGGTATAATATGATTTGCGGAGTGTTATGTATTCCTCGTCTACACTTCAAATGAATGTAAATGCGACACTTCCTTGCAAGGAAATAGCGTTTGCAGATGTCTACGTATCGTAGCAATAGAGTTCTTATGATTCTTAAAACGCGATATCGCATCTCATTTATATGTTTCATGGTAAGGTATAATATGATATGCGAAGTGTTATGTATCCGTCGTCTACACTTCAAATGAATGTAAATGCGACACTTTCTTGCAAGGAAATAGCGTTTGCAGATGTCTACGTATCGTAGCATTGGATTTCTGATGCTTCATAAAACGCGATATCGCATCTCATTTCTATGTTTCATGGTAAGATATAATATGAATTGCGAAGTGTTATGTATTCCTCGTCTACACTTCAAATGAATGTAAATGCGACACTTCTTTGCAAGGAAATCGCGTTTGCAGATGTCTACGTATTGTTGCAATAGAGTTCTTATGATTCTTAAAACGCGATATCGCATCTCATTTCTATGTTTCATGGTAAGGTATAATATGATATGCGAAGTGTTATGTATCCGTCGTCTACACTTCAAATGAATGTAAATGCGACACTTTCTTGCAAGGAAATAGCGTTTGCAGATGTCTACGTATCGTATCATTGGATTTCTGATGCTTCTTAAAACGCGATATCGCATCTCATTTCTATGTTTCATGGTAAGATATAATATGATTTGCGAAGTGTTGTGTATTCCTCGTCTACACTTCAAATGAATGTAAATGCGACACTTCTTTGCAAGGAAATAGCGTTTGCAGATGTCTACGTATTGTTGCAATAGAGTTCTTATGATTCTTAATACGCGATATCGCATCTCATTTCTATGTTTCATGGTAAGGTATAATATGATTTGCGGAGTGTTATGTATTCCTCGTCTACACATCAAATGAATGTAAATGCGACACTTCCTTGCAAGGAAATAGCGTTTGCAGATGTCTACGTATCGTAGCAATAGTGTTCTTATGATTCTTAAAACGCGATATCGCATCTCATTTCTATGTTTCATGGTAAGATATAATATGATTTGCGAAGTGTCATGCATTCCTCGTCTACGATTCAGATGAATGTAAATGCGACACTTCCTTGCAAGGAAATAGCGTTTGCAGATGTCTACGTATCGTAGCAATAGTGTTCTTATGATTCTTGAAACGCGATATCGCATCTCATTTCTATGTTTCATGGCAAGATACAATATGATTTGCGGAGTGTTATGTACTCCTCGTCTACACTTCAAATGAATGTAAATGCGACACTTCCTTGCAAGGAAATAGCGTTTGCAAATGTCTACCTATCGTAGCAGTAGTGTTCTAATGCTTCTTAGAACGCGATGTAGCATCTCATTTCTATGTTTCATGGTAAGATATAATATGATTTGCGAACTGTTATGTATTCCTCGTCTACACTTCAAATGAATGTAAATGCGACACTTCCTTGCAAGGAAATAGCGTTTGCAGATGTCTACGTATCGAAGCAATAGAGTTCTAATGCTTCTTAAAACGCGATATCGCATCTCATTTCTATGTTTCATGGTAAGATATAATATGATTTGCGAAGTGTTATGTATTCCTCGTCTACACTTCAAATGAATGTAAATGCGACACATCTTTGCAAGGAAATAGCGTTTGCATATGTCTACGTATCGTTGCAATAGAGTTCTTATGATTCTTAAAACGCGATATCGCATCTCATTTCTATGTTTCATGGTAAGGTATAATATGATTTGCGAAGTGTTGTGTATTCCTCGTCTACACTTCAAATGAATGTGAATGCGACACTTCCTCGCAGGGAAATAGCGTTCGCAGATGTCTACGTATCCTAGCAATAGAGTTCTTGTGATTCTTAGAACGCTATATTGCATCTCATTTTTACGTTTCATGGTAAGATATAATATGATTTGCGAAGAGTTATGTATTCCTCGTCTACGATTCAAATGAAAGTAAATGCGACACTTCCTTGCAAGGAAATAGCGTTTGCAGATGTCTACGTATAGTAGCAATAGAGTTCTAATGCTTCTTAAAACGCGATATCGCATCTCATTTCTATGTTTCATGGTAAGATATAATATGATTTGCGAAGTGTTATGCATTCCTCGTCTACGATTCAAATGAATGTAAATGCGACACTTCCTTGAAAGGAAATAGCGTTTGCAGATGTGTACGTATCGTAGCAATAGAGTTCTTATGATTCTTAGAAGGCTATATTGCATCTCATTTTTACGTTTCATGGTAAGATATAATATGATTTGCGAAGAGTTATGTATTCCTCGTCTACACTTCAAATGAATGTAAATGCGACACTTCTTTGCTAGGAAATAGCGTTTGCAAATGTCTACCTATCGTAGCAATAGTGTTCTAATGCTTCTTAAAACGCGATATCGCATCTCATTTCTATGATTCATGGTAAGATATAATATGATTTGCGAAGTATCATGTATTCCTCGTCTACACTTCAAATGAATGTAAATTGCGACACTTCCTTGCTAGGAAATAGCGATTGCAGATGTCTACCTATCGTAGCAATAGAGTTCATATGATTCTTAAAACGCGATATCGCATCACATTTCTATGTTTCATGGTAAGATATAACATGATTTGCGAAGTGTTATGTATTCCTCGTCTACACTTCAAATGAATGTGAATGCGATACTTCCTCGCTAGGAAATAGCGTTTGCAGATGTCTACGTGTCGTAGCAATAGCTTTCTAATGCTTCTTAAAGCGCGATATCGCATCTCATTTCTATGTTTCATGATAAGATATAATATGATTTGCGAAGTGTCATGTATTCCTCGTCTACACATCAAATGAATGTAAATGCGACACCTCCTTGCAAGGAAATAGCGTTTGCAGATGTCTACGTATCGAAGCAATAGAGTTCAAATGCTTCTTAAAACGCGATATCACATCTCATTCCTATGTTTCATGGTAAGATATAATATGATTTGCGAAGTATCATGTATTCCGCGTCTACACTTCAAATGAATGTAAATGCGACACTTCCTTGCATGGAAATAGCGTTAGCAGTTGTCTACGTATCGAAGCAATAGAGTTCAAATGCTTCTTAAAACGAGATATTGCATCTCATATCTATGTTTCCTGATAAGATATAATATTCATTGCGAAGTGTCATGTATTCCTCGTCTACGATTCAAATGAAAGTAAATGCGACACTTGCAAGGTAGTAGCGATTGCACATGTCTACGTATCGTAGCAATAGAGTTCATATCATTCTTAAAAAGCGATATCGCATCTCATTTCTATGTTTCATGGTAAGATAAAACATGATTTGCGAAGTGTTATGTATTCCTCGTCTACACTTCAAATGAATGTGAATGTGACTTCCTCGCTAGGAAATAGCGTTTGCAGATGTCTGCGTATCGTAGCAGTAGAGTTCTAATGCTTCTTAAAACGCGATATCGCATCACATTTCTATGTTTCATGGTAAGATATAATATGATTTGCGAAGTGTTATGTATTCCTCGTCTACACTTCAAATGAATGTAAATGCGACACTTCTTTACAAGGAAATAGCGTTTGCAGATGTCTACGTATCGTTGCAATAGAGTTCCTATGATTCTTAAAACGCGATATCGCATCACATTTCTATGTTTCATGGTAAGATATAATATGATTTGCGGAGTGTTATGTATTCCTCGTCTACACTTCAAATGAATGTAAATGCGACACTTCCTTGCAAGGAAATAGCGTTTGCAGATGTCCACGTATCGAAGCAATAGAGTTCAAATGCTTCTTAAAACGAGATATTGCATCTCATATCTATGTTTCATGATAAGATATAATATTCATTGCGAAGTGTTATGCATTCCTCGTCTACGATTCAAATGAATGTAAATGCGACACTTCCTTGCAAGGAAATAGCGTTTGCAGATGTCTACGGATCGTAGCAATAGAGTTCTAATGCTTCTTAAAACGCGATATCGCATCTCATTTCTATGTTTCATGGTAAGGTATAATAGGATTTGCTAAGTGTTATGTATTCCTCGTCTACACGTCAAATGAATGTAAATGCGACACTTCCTTGCAAGGAAATAGCGTTTGCAAATGTCTACCTATCGTAGCAGTAGAGTTCTAATGCTTCTTAGAACGCGATATCGCATCTCATTTCTATGTTTCATGGTAAGATATAATATGATTTGCGTAGTGTTATGTATTCCTCGTCAACACTTCAAATGAATGTAAATGCGACACTTCCTTGCAAGGAAATAGCGTTTGCAGATGTCTGCGTATCGAAGCAATAGAGTTCAAATGATTCTTAAAACGAGATATTGCATCTCATATCTATGTTTCATGATAAGATATAATATGATTTGCGAAGTGTCATGCATTCCTCGTCTACACTTCAAATGAATGTAAATGCCACACTTCCTTGCTAGGAAATAGCGTCTTCAGATTTCTAGGTATCGTAGCAATAGAGTTCTAATGCTTCTTAAAATGCGATATTGCATCTCATTTCTGTTTCATGGTAAGATGTAATATGATTTGCGAAGTGTTATTAATTCCTCATCTACACTTCAAATGAATGTAAATGAGACACTTCCTTGCAAGGAAATAGCGTTTGCAGATGTCTACCTATCGTAGCAATAGAATTCTAGTGCTTCTTAAAGCGCGTTATCGCATCTCATTTCTATGTTTCATGATAAGATATAATATGATTTGCGAAGTGTCATGTATTCCTCGTCTACACTTCAATTGAATGTAAATGCGACACTTCCTTGCTAGGAAATAGCGTCTGCAGATGTCTAGGTATCGTAGCAATAGAGTTCTAATGCTTCTTAAAACGCGATATCGCATCTCATTTCTATGTTTCATGGTAAGATGTAATATGATTTGCGAAGTGTTATGTATTCCTCCTCTACACTTCAGATGAATGTAAATGCGACACTTCCTTGCAAGGAAATAGCGTTTGCAAATGTCTACCTATCGTAGCAATAGTGTTCTAATGCTTCTTAAAACGCGATATCGCATCTCATTTCTATGTTTCATGGTAAGATATAATATGATTTGCTAACTGTTATGTATTCCTCGTCTACACATCAAATGAATGTAAATGCGACACTTTCTTGCAAGGAAATAGCGTTTGCAGATGTCTACGTATCGAAGCAATAGAGTTCAAATGCTTCTTAAAGAGCGTTATCGCATCTCATTTCTATGTTTCATGATAAGATATAATATGATTTGCGAAGTGTCATGTATTCCTCGTCTACACTTCAATTGAATGTAAATGCGACACTTCCTTGCTAGGAAATAGCGTCTGCAGATGTCTAGGTATCGTAGCAATAGAGTTCTAATGCTTCTTAAAACGCGATATCGCATCTCATTTCTATGTTTCATGGTAAGATGTAATATGATTTGCGAAGTGTAATGTATTCCTCGTCTACACTTCAAATGAATGTAAATGCGACACTTCCTTGCTAGGAAATAGCGTCTGCAGATGTCTAGGTATCGTAGCAATAAAGTTCTAATGCTTCTTAAAACGCGATATCGCATCTCATTTCTATGTTTCATGGTCAGATATTATATGATTTGCGAAGTGTCATGTATTCCTCGTCTACACTTCAAATGAATGTAAATGCGACACTTCCTTGCTAGGAAATAGCGTCTGCAGATGTCTAGGTATCGTAGCAATAAAGTTCTAATGCTTCTTAAAACGCGATATCGCATCTCATTTCTATGTTTCATGGTAAGATATAATATGATTTGCGAAGTGTTATGTATTCCTCGTCTACACTTCAAATGAATGTAAATGCGACACTTCCTTGCAAGGAAATAGCGTTTGCAGATGTCTACGTATCGTAGCAGTAGTGTTCTAATACTTCTTAGAACGCGATGTCGCATCTCATTTCTATGTTTCATGGTAAGATATAATATGATTTGCGAAGTGTTATGTATCCGTCGTCTACACTTCAAATGAATGTAAATGCGACACTTTCTTGCAAGGAAATAGCGTTTGCAGATGTCTACGTATCGTAGCAATGGATTTCTAATGCTTCTTAAAAGGCGATATCGCATCTCATTTCTATGTTTCATGGTAAGGTATAATATGATTTGCGAAGTGTTATGTATTCCTCGTCTACACTTCAAATGAATGTAAATGCGACACTTCTTTGCAAAGAAATAGCGTTTGCAGATGTCTACGTATCGTTGCAATAGAGTTCTTATGATTCTTAAAACGCGATATCGCATCTCACTTCTATGTTTCATGATAAGATGTAATATTCATTGCGAAGTGTTATGTATTCCTCGTCTACACTTCAAATGAATGTGGATGCGACACTTCCTCGCCAGGAAATAGCGTTTGCAGATGTCTAAGTATCGTAGCAGTTGAGTTCTAATGCTTCTTAAAACGCGATATCGCATCTCATTTCTATGTTTCATGGTAAGATATAATATGATTTGCGAAGTGTTATGTATTCTTCGTCTACACACCAAATGAATGTAAATGCGAGACTTCCTTGCAAGGAAATAGCGTTTGCAGATGTCTACGTATCGTAGCAATAGAGTTCTTATGCTTCTTAAGACGCGATATCGCATCTCATTTCAATGTTTCATGGTAAGATGTAATACGATTTGCGAAGTGTTATGTATTCCTCGTCTACACTTTACTCGTCTACGTGTCGTAGCAATAGAGTTCTTATGATTCTTAGAACGCTATATTGCATCTCATTTTTACGTTTCATGGTAAGATATAATATGATTTGCGAAGTGTCATGTATTCCTCGTCTACGATTCAAATGAATGTAATTGCGACACTTCCTTGCAAGGAAATAGCGATTGCAGATGTCTACGTATCGTAGCAATAGAGTTCAAATGCTTCTTAAAACGCAATATCGCATCTCATTTCTATGTTTCATGGTAAGATATAATATGATTTGCGAAGTATCATGTATTCCTAGTCTACACTTCAAATGAAAGTAAATGCGACACTTCCTTGCTAGGAAATTGCGTCTGCAGATGTCTAGGTATCGTAGCAATAGAGTTCTAATGCTTCTTAGAACGAGATATTGCATCTCATATCTATGTTTCATGATAAGATATAATATACGTTGCGAAGTGTTATGCATTCCTCGTCTACGATTCAAATGAATGTAAATGCGGCACTTCCTTGCAAGGAAATAGCGTTTGCAGATGTCTACGTATCGTAGCAATAGAGTTCTTGTGATTCTTAGAACGCTATATTGCATCTCATTTCTATGTTTCATGGTAAGATATAATATGATTTGCGAAGTGTCATGTATTCCTCGTCTACGATTCAAATGAAAGTAAATGCGACACTTACTTGCAAGGTAGTAGCGATTGCAGATGTCTACGTATCGAAACAATAGAGTTCAAATGCTTCCTAAAACAAGATATCGCATCTCAATTCTATGTTTCATGATAAGATGTAATATTCATTGCGAAGTGTTATGTATTCCTCGCCTACACTTCAAATGAATGAAAATGCGACACTTCCTTGCAAGGAAATAGCGTTTGCAGATGTCTACGTATCGTAGCAATAGAGTTCTAATGCTTCTTAAAACGCGATATCGCATCTCATTTCTATTTTTCATGGTAAGATATAATATGATTTGCGGAGTGTTATGTATTCCTCGTTTACACTTCAAATGAATGTAAATGCGACACTTCCTAGCAAGGAAATAGCATTTGCAGATGTCTACGTATCGAAGCAATAGAGTTCAAATGCTTCTTAAAACGAGATATTGCATCTCATATCTATGTTTCATGATAAGATATAATATTCATTGCGAAGTGTTATGCATTCCTCGTCTACGATTCAAATGAATGTAAATGCGACACTTCCTTGCAAGGAAATAGCGTTTGCAGATGTCTACGTATCGTAGCAATAGAGTTCTAATGCTTCTTAAAACGCGATATCGCATCTCATTTCTATTTTTCATGGTAAGATATAATATGATTTGCTAAGTGTTATGTATTCCTCGTCTACACGTCAAATGAATGTAAATGCGACACTTCCTTGCAAGGAAATAGCGTTTGCAAATGTCTACCTATCGTAGCAGTAGTGTTCTAATGCTTCTTAGAACGCGATATCGCATCTCATTTCTATGTTTCATGGTAAGATATAATATGATTTGCGAAGTGTTATGTATTCCTCGTCTACACTTCAAATGAATGTAAATGCGACACTTCCTTGCAAGGAAATAGCGTTTGCAGATGTCTGCGTATCGAAGCAATAGAGTTCAAATGATTCTTAAAACGAGATATTGCATCTCATATCTATGTTTCATGATAAGATATAATATTCATTGCGAAGTGTTATGCATTCCCCGTCTACGATTCAAATGAATGTAAATGCGACACTTCCTTGCAAGGAAATAGCGTTTGCAGAGATCTACGTATCGTAGCAATAGAGTTCTTATGATTCTTAGAACGCTATATTGCATCTCATTTTTACGTTTCATGGTAAGATATAATATGATTTGCGAAGTGTCATGTATTCCTCGTCTACGATTCAAATGAAAGTTAATGCGACACTTCCTTGCAAGGAAATAGCGATTGCAGATGTCTACGTATCGTAGCAATAGAGTTCTTATGATTCTTAAAAGGCGATATCGCATCTCATTTCTATGTTTCATGGTAAGGAATAATATGATTTGCGAAGTGTTATGTATTCCTCGTCTACACATCAAACGAATGTAAATGCGACACTTCCTTGCAAGGAAATAGCGTTTGCAGATGTCTACGTATCGTAGCAATAGAGTTCTAATGCTTCTTAAAACGAGATATTGCATCTCATATCTATGTTTGATGATAAGATATAATATTCACTGCGAAGTGTTATGCATTCCTCGTCTACGATTCAAATGAATGTGAATGTGACACTTCCTCGCTAGGAAATAGCGTTTGCAGATGTCTGCGTATCGTAGCAGTAGAGTTCTAATGCTTCTTAAAACGCGATATCACATCTCATTTCTATGTTTCATGGTAAGATACAATATGATTTGTGAAGTGTGATGTATTCCTCGTCTACACTTCAAATGAATGCGAATGCGACACTTCCTCGCTAGGAAATAGCGTTTGCAGATGTCTACGTATCGAAGCAATAGAGTTCAAATGCTTCTTAAAACGCGATATCGCATCTCATTTCTATGTTTCATGGTAAGATATAATACGATTTGCGAAGTGTTATGTATTCCTCGGCTACACTTCAAATGAATGTAAATGCGACACTTCTTTGCAAGGAAATAGCGATTGCAGACGTCCACGTATCGAAGCAATAATGTTCAAATACTTCTTAAAACGAGATATTGCATCTCATATCTATGTTTCATGATAAGATATAATATTCATTGCGAAGTGTTATGCATTCCTCGTCTACGATTCAAATGAATGTAAATGCGACACTTCCTTGCAAGGAAATAGCGTTTGCAGATGTCTACGGATCGTAGCAATAGAGTTCTAATGCTTCTTAAAACGCGATATCGCATCTCATTTCTATGATTCATGGTAAGATATAATACGATTTGCGAAGTGTTATGTATTCCTCGGCTACACTTCAAATGAATGTAAATGCGACACTTCCTTGCAAGGAAATAGCGATTGCAGATGTCCACGTATCGTAGCAGTAGACTTCATATCATTCTTAAAACGCGATATCGCATCTCATTTCTATGTTTCATGGTAAGATATAACATGATTTGCGAAGTGTTATGTATTCCTCGTCTACACTTCAAATGAATGTGAATGTTACTTCCTCGCTAGGAAATAGCGTTTGCAGATGTCTGCGTATCGTAGCAGTAGAGTTCTAATGCTTCTTAAAACGCGATATCGCATCTCATTTCTATGTTTCATGGTAAGATACAATATGATTTGCGAAGTGTTATGTATTCCTCGTATAACACATCAAATGAATGTAAATGCGACACTTCCTTGCAAGGAAATAGCGTTTGCAGATGTCTACGTATCGTAGCAATGGATTTCTAATGCTTCTTAAAACGCGATATCGCATCTCATTTCTATGTTTCATGGTAAGATATAATGTGATTTGCGAAGTGTTATGTATTCCTCGTATAACACATCAAATGAATGTAAATGCGACACTTCCTTGCAAGGAAATAGCGTTTGCAGATGTCTACGTATCGTTGCAATAGAGTTCTTATAATTCTTGAAACGCGATATCGCATCTCATTTCTATGTTTCATGGTAAGGTATAATATGATTTGCGAAGTGTTATGTATCCGTCGTCTACACTTCAAATGAATGTAAATGCGACATTTTCTTGCAAGGAAATAGCGTTTGCAGATGCCTACCTATCGTAGCAGTAGTGTTCTAATGCTTCTTAAAACGAGATATTGCATCTCATTTCTATGTTTCATGGTAAGATATAATATGATTTGCGAAGTGTTATGTATTCTTCGTCTACACATCAAACGAATGTAAATGCGACACTTCCTTGCCAGGAAATAGCGTTTGCAGATGTCTACGTATCGTGGCAATAGAGTTCTAATGCTTCTTAAAACGAGATATTGCATCTCATATCTATGTTTCATGATAAGATATAATATTCATTGCGAAGTGTTATGCATTCTTCGTCTACGATTCAAATGAATGAAAATGCGACACTTCCTTGCTAGGAAATAGCGTCTGCAGATGTCTAGGTATGGTAGCAATAGAGTTCTAATGCTTCTCAACACGAGATATTGCATCTCATATCTATGTTTCATGAAAACATATAATATTCATTGCGAAGTGTTATGCATTCCTCGTCTACGATTCAAATGAATGTAAATGCGGCACTTCCTTGCAGGGAAATAGCGTTTGCAGATGTCTACGTATCGTAGCAATAGAGTTCTTATGATTCTTAAAACGCGATGTCGCATCTCATTTCTATGTTTCATGGTAAGATATAATATGATTTGCGAAGTGTAATGTATTCCTCGTCTACACTTCAAATGAATGTAAATGCGACACTTCCTTGCTAGGAAATAGCGTCTGCAGATGTCTACGTATCGTAGCAATAGAGTTCATATGATACTTAAAACGCGATATCGCATCTCATTTCTATGTTTCATGGTAAGATATAACATGATTTGCGAAGTGTTATGTATTCCTCGTCTACACTTCAAATGAATGTGAATGCGATACTTCCTCGCTAGGAAATAGCGTTTGCAGATGTCTACGTATCGTAGCAATAGCTTTCTAATGCTTCTTAAAACGCGATATCGCATCTCATTTCTATGTTTCATGGTAAGATATAATATGATTTGCGAAGTGTCATGTATTCCTCGTCTACACTTCAAATGAATGTAAATGTGACACTTTCTTGCAAGGAAATAGCGTTTGCAGATGTCTACGTATCGAAACAATAGAGTTCAAATGCTTCTTAAAACGAGATATTGCATCTCATACCTATGTTTCATTATAAGATATAATATTCATTGCGAAGTGATATGTATTCCTCGTCTACGATTCAAATGAATGTAAATGCGACACTTCCTTGCAAGGAAATAGCGTTTGCAGACGTCTACGGATCGTAGCAATAGAGTTCTAATGCTTCTTAAAACGCGATAACGCATCTCATTTCTATGTTTCATGGTAAGATATAATATGATTTGCGGAGTGTTATGTATTCCTCGTCTACACTTCAAATGAATGCAAATGCGACACTTCCTTGCAAGGAAATAGCGATTGCAGATGTCTACGTATCGTAGCAATAGAGTTCTTATGATTCTTAAAAGGCGATATCGCATCTCATTTCTATGTTTCATGGTAAGGAATAATATGATTTGCGAAGTGTTATGTATTCCTCGTCTACACTTCAAATGAATGTAAATGTGACACTTCCTTGTAAGGAAATAGCGTTTGCAGATGTCTACCTATCGTAGCAATAGAGTTTTATTGCTCCCTAAACCGCGATATCGCATCTCATTTCTATATTTCATGGTAAGATATAATATGATTTGCGGAGTGTCATGTATTCCTCGTCTACACTTCAAATGAATGTAAATGCGACACTTCCTCGCAAGGAAATAGCGTTTGCAGATGTCTACGTATCGTAGCAATAGAGTTCTTATGATTCTTAAAATGGGAAATAGCATCTCATTTCTATGTTTCATGGTAAGGTATAATATGATTTGCGAAGTGTTATGTATTCCTCGTCTACACTTCAAACGAATGTAAATGCGACACTTCCTTGTAAGGAAATAGCGTTTGCAGATGTCTACCTATCGTAGCAATAGAGTTCTAGTGCTTCTTAAAACGCGATATCGCATCTCATTTCTTTGTTTCATGGTAAGATATAATAGGATTTGCTAAGTGTTATGTATTCCTCGTCTACACGTCAAATGAATGTAAATGCGACACTTCCTTGCAAGGAAATAGCGTTTGCAAATGTCTACCTATCGTAGCAGTAGTGTTCTAATGCTTCTTAGAACGCGATATCGCATCTCATTTCTATGTTTCATGGTAAGATATAATATGATTTGCGAAGTGTTATGTATTCCTCGTCTACACTTCAAATGAATGTAAATGCGACACTTCCTTGCAAGGAAATAGCGTTTGCAGATGTCTGCGTATCGAAGCAATAGAGTTCAAATGATGCTTAAAACGAGATATTGCATCTCATGTCTATGTTTCATGATAAGATATAATATGATTTGCGAAGTGTCATGCATTCCTCGTCTACACTTCAAATGAATGTAAATGCCACACTTCCTTGCTAGGAAATAGCGTCTTCAGATTTCTAGGTATCGTAGCAATAGAGTTCTAATGCTTCTTAAAACGCGATATTGCATCTCATTTATGTTTCATGGTAAGATATAATATGATTTGCGAAGTGTTATTAATTCCTCCTCTACACTTCAAATGAATGTAAATGAGACACTTCCTTGCAAGGAAATAGCGTTTGCAGATGTCTACCTATCGTAGCAATAGAATTCTAGTGCTTCTTAAAGCGCGTTATCGCATCTCATTTCTATGTTTCATGATAAGATATAATATGATTTGCGAAGTGTCATGTATTCCTCGTCTACACTTCAATTGAATGTAAATGCGACACTTCCTTGCTAGGAAATAGCGTCTGCAGATGTCTAGGTATCGTAGCAATAGAGTTCTAATGCTTCTTAAAACGCGATATCGCATCTCATTTCTATGTTTCATGGTAAGATGTAATATGATTTGCGAAGTGTTATGTATTCCTCCTCTACACTTCAAATGAATGTAAATGCGACACTTCCTTGCAAGGAAATAGCGTTTGCAAATGTCTACCTATCGTAGCAATAGTGTTCTGGTGCTTCTTAAAACGCGATATCGCATCTCATTTCTATGTTTCATGGTAAGATATAATATGATTTGCGAACTGTTATGTATTCCTCGTCTACACATCAAATGAATGTAAATGCGACACTTTCTTGCAAGGAAATAGCGTTTGCAGATGTCTACGTATCGAAGCAATAGAGTTCAAATGCTTCTTAAAGCGCGTTATCGCATCTCATTTCTATGTTTCATGATAAGATATAATATGATTTGCGAAGTGTCATGTATTCCTCGTCTACACTTCAATTGAATGTAAATGCGACACTTCCTTGCTAGGAAATAGCGTCTGCAGATGTCTAGGTATCGTAGCAATAGAGTTCTAATGCTTCTTAAAACGCGATATCGCATCTCATTTCTATGTTTCATGGTAAGATGTAATATGATTTGCGAAGTGTTATGTATTCCTCCTCTACACTTCAAATGAATGTAAATGCGACACTTCCTTGCAAGGAAATAGCGTTTGCAAATGTCTACCTATCGTAGCAATAGTGTTCTAATGCTTCTTAAAACGCGATATCGCATCTCATTTCTATGTTTCATGGTAGGATATAATATGATTTGCGAAGTGTCATGTATTCCTCGTCTGCACTTCAAATGAATGTGAATGTGACACTTCCTCGCTAGGAAATAGAGTTTGCAGATTTCTGCGTATCGTAGCAGTAGAGTTCTAATGCTCCTTAAAACGCGATATCGCATCTCATTTCTATGTTTCATGGTAAGATATAATATGATTTGCGAAGTGTTATGTATTCTTCGTCTACACATCAAATGAATGTAAATGCGACACTTTCTTGCAAGGAAATAGCGTTTGCAGATGTCTACGTATCGAAGCAATAGAGTTCAAATGCTTCTTAAAGCGCGTTATCGCATCTCATTTCTATGTTTCATGATAAGATATAATATGATTTGCGAAGTGTCATGTATTCCTCGTCTACACTTCAATTGAATGTAAATGCGACACTTCCTTGCTAGGAAATAGCGTCTGCAGATGTCTAGGTATCGTAGCAATAGAGTTCTAATGCTTCTTAAAACGCGATATCGCATCTCATTTCTATGTTTCATGGTAAGATGTAATATGATTTGCGAAGTGTTATGTATTCCTCCTCTACACTTCAAATGAATGTAAATGCGACACTTCCTTGCAAGGAAATAGCGTTTGCAAATGTCTACCTATCGTAGCAATAGTGTTCTAATGCTTCTTAAAACGCGATATCGCATCTCATTTCTATGTTTCATGGTAAGATATAATATGATTTGCGAAGTGTCATGTATTCCTCGTCTGCACTTCAAATGAATGTGAATGTGACACTTCCTCGCTAGGAAATAGCGTTTGCAGATGTCTGCGTATCGTAGCAGTAGAGTTCTAATGCTCCTTAAAACGCGATATCGCATCTCATTTCTATGTTTCATGGTAAGATATAATATGATTTGCGAAGTGTTATGTATTCCTCGTCTACACATCAAATGAATGTAAATGCGACACTTTCTTGCAAGGAAATAGCGTTTGCAGATGTCTACGTATCGAAGCAATAGAGTTCAAATGCTTCTTAAAACGAGATATTGCATCTCATATCTATGTTTCATGATAAGATATAATATTCATTGCGAAGTGTTATGCATTCCTCGTCTACGATTCAAATGAATGTAAGTGCGACACTTCCTTGCAAGGAAATAGCGTTTACAGATGTCTACGTATCGTAGCAATAGAGTTCCAATGCTTCTTAATACGCGATATCGCATCTCATTTCTATGTTTCATGGTAAGATATAATATGATTTGCGAAGTGTTATGTATTCCTCGTCTACACTTCAAATGAATGTAAATGCGACACTTCCTTGCAAGGAAATAGCGTTTGCAGATGTCTACGTATCGTAGCAATAGAGATCTTTTGATTCTTAAAACGCGATATCGCATCTCATTTCTATGTTTCATGGTAAGATATTATATGATTTGCGAAGTGTCATGTATTCCTCGTCTACACTTCAAATGAATGTAAATGCGACACTTCCTTGCTAGGAAATAGCGTCTGCAGATGTCTAGGTATCGTAGCAATAAAGATCTAATGCTTCTTAAAACGCGATATCGCATCTCATTTCTATGTTTCATGGTAAGATATAATATGATTTGCGGAGTGTCATGTATTCCTCGTCTACACTTCAAATGAATGTAAATGCGACACTTCCTCGCAAGGAAATAGCGTTTGCAGATGTCTACGTATCGTAGCAATAGAGTTCTTATGATTCTTAAAACGCGATATCGCATCTCATTTCTATGTTTCATGGTAAGATATAATATGATTTGCGAAGTGTTATGTATTCCTCGTCTACACATCAAATGAATGTAAATGCGACACTTTCTTGCAAGGAAATAGCGTTTGCAGATGTCTACGTATCGAAGCAATAGAGTTCAAATGCTTCTTAAAACGAGATATTGCATCTCATATCTATGTTTCATGGTAAGATATAATAGGATTTGCTAAGTGTTATGTATTCCTCGTCTACACGTCAAATGAATGTAAATGCGACACTTCCTTGCAAGGAAATAGCGTTTGCAAATGTCTACCTATCGTAGCAGTAGAGTTCTAATGCTTCTTAGAACGCGATATCGCATCTCATTTCTATGTTTCATGGTAAGATATAATATGATTTGCGTAGTGTTATGTATTCCTCGTCAACACTTCAAATGAATGTAAATGCGACACTTCCTTGCAAGGAAATAGCGTTTGCAGATGTCTGCGTATCGAAGCAATAGAGTTCAAATGATTCTTAAAACGAGATATTGCATCTCATATCTATGTTTCATGATAATATATAATATGATTTGCGAAGTGTCATGCATTCCTCGTCTACACTTCAAATGAATGTAAATGCCACACTTCCTTGCTAGGAAATAGCGTCTTCAGATTTCTAGGTATCGTAGCAATAGAGTTCTAATGCTTCTTAAAACGCGATATTGCATCTCATTTCTGTTTCATGGTAAGATGTAATATGATTTGCGAAGTGTTATTAATTCCTCATCTACACTTCAAATGAATGTAAATGAGACACTTCCTTGCAAGGAAATAGCGTTTGCAGATGTCTACCTATCGTAGCAATAGAATTCTAGTGCTTCTTAAAGCGCGTTATCGCATCTCATTTCTATGTTTCATGATAAGATATAATATGATTTGCGAAGTGTCATGTATTCCTCGTCTACACTTCAATTGAATGTAAATGCGACACTTCCTTGCTAGGAAATAGCGTCTGCAGATGTCTAGGTATCGTAGCAATAGAGTTCTAATGCTTCTTAAAACGCGATATCGCATCTCATTTCTATGTTTCATGGTAAGATGTAATATGATTTGCGAAGTGTTATGTATTCCTCCTCTACACTTCAGATGAATGTAAATGCGACACTTCCTTGCAAGGAAATAGCGTTTGCAAATGTCTACCTATCGTAGCAATAGTGTTCTAATGCTTCTTAAAACGCGATATCGCATCTCATTTCTATGTTTCATGGTAAGATATAATATGATTTGCTAACTGTTATGTATTCCTCGTCTACACATCAAATGAATGTAAATGCGACACTTTCTTGCAAGGAAATAGCGTTTGCAGATGTCTACGTATCGAAGCAATAGAGTTCAAATGCTTCTTAAAGCGTGTTATCGCATCTCATTTCTATGTTTCATGATAAGATATAATATGATTTGCGAAGTGTCATGTATTCCTCGTCTACACTTCAATTGAATGTAAATGCGACACTTCCTTGCTAGGAAATAGCGTCTGCAGATGTCTAGGTATCGTAGCAATAGTGTTCTAATGCTTCTTAAAACGCGATATCGCATCTCATTTCTATGTTTCATGGTAAGATGTAATATGATTTGCGAAGTGTCATGTATTCCTCGTCTACACTTCAAATGAATGTAAATGCGACACTTCCTTGCTAGGAAATAGCGTCTGCAGATGTCTAGGTATCGTAGCAATAAAGTTCTAATGCTTCTTAAAACGCGATATCGCATCTCATTTCTATGTTTCATGGTAAGATATTATATGATTTGCGAAGTGTCATGTATTCCTCGTCTACACTTCAAATGAATGTAAATGCGACACTTCCTTGCTAGGAAATAGCGTCTGCAGATGTCTAGGTATCGTAGCAATAAAGTTCTAATGCTTCTTAAAACGCGATATCGCATCTCATTTCTATGTTTCATGGTAAGATATAATATGATTTGCGAAGTGTTATGTATTCCTCGTCTACACTTCAAATGAATGTAAATGCGACACTTCCTTGCAAGGAAATAGCGTTTGCAGATGTCTACGTATCGTAGCAGTAGTGTTCTAATACTTCTTAGAACGCGATGTCGCATCTCATTTCTATGTTTCATGGTAAGATATAATATGATTTGCGAAGTGTTATGTATCCGTCGTCTACACTTCAAATGAATGTAAATGCGACACTTTCTTGCAAGGAAATAGCGTTTGCAGATGTCAACGTATCGTAGCAATGGATTTCTAATGCTTCTTAAAAGGCGATATCGCATCTCATTTCTATGTTTCATGGTAAGGTATAATATGATTTGCGAAGTGTTATGTATTCCTCGTCTACACTTCAAATGAATGTAAATGCGACACTTCTTTGCAAAGAAATAGCGTTTGCAGATGTCTACGTATCGTTGCAATAGTGTTCTTATGATCCTTAAAACGCGATATCGCATCTCACTTCTATGTTTCATGATAAGATGTAATATTCATTGCGAAGTGTTATGTATTCCTCGTCTACACTTCAAATGAATGTGGATGCGACACTTCCTCGCCAGGAAATAGCGTTTGCAGATGTCTAAGTATCGTAGCAGTTGAGTTCTAATGCTTCTTAAAACGCGATATCGCATCTCATTTCTATGTTTCATGGTAAGATATAATATGATTTGCGAAGTGTTATGTATTCTTCGTCTACACATCAAATGAATGTAAATGCGAGACTTCCTTGCAAGGAAATAGCGTTTGCAGATGTCTACGTATCGTAGCAATAGAGTTCTTATGCTTCTTAAGACGCGATATCGCATCTCATTTCAATGTTTCATGGTAAGATGTAATACGATTTGCGAAGTGTTATGTATTCCTCGTCTACACTTTACTCGTCTACGTGTCGTAGCAATAGAGTTCTTATGATTCTTAGAACGCTATATTGCATCTCATTTTTACGTTTCATGGTAAGATATAATATTCATTGCTAAGTGTTATGCATTCCTCGTCTACGATTCAAATGAATGTAAATGCGACACTTCCTTGCAAGGAAATAGCGTTTGCAGATGTCTACGTATCGTAGCAATAGAGTTCTTATGATTCTTAGAACGCTATATTGCATCTCATTTTTACGTTTCATGGTAAGATATAATATGATTTGCGAAGTGTCATGTATTCCTCGTCTACGATTCAAATGAATGTAATTGCGACACTTCCTTGCAAGGAAATAGCGATTGCAGATGTCTACGTATCGTAGCAATAGAGTTCAAATGCTTCTTAAAACGCAATATCGCATCTCATTTCTATGTTTCATGGTAAGATATAATATGATTTGCGAAGTATCATGTATTCCTAGTCTACACTTCAAATGAAAGTAAATGCGACACTTCCTTGCTAGGAAATTGCGTCTGCAGATGTATAGGTATCGTAGCAATAGAGTTCTAATGCTTCTTAGAACGAGATATTGCATCTCATATCTATGTTTCATGATAAGATATAATATACGTTGCGAAGTGTTATGCATTCCTCGTCTACGATTCAAATGAATGTAAATGCGGCACTTCCTTGCAAGGAAATAGCGTTTGCAGATGTCTACGTATCGTAGCAATAGAGTTCTTATGATTCTTAGAACGCTATATTGCATCTCATTTCTATGTTTCATGGTAAGATATAATATGATTTGCGAAGTGTCATGTATTCCTCGTCTACGATTCAAATGAAAGTAAATGCGACACTTACTTGCAAGGTAGTAGCGATTGCAGATGTCTACGTATCGAAACAATAGAGTTCAAATGCTTCCTAAAACAAGATATCGCATCTCAATTCTATGTTTCATGATAAGATGTAATATTCATTGCGAAGTGTTATGTATTCCTCGCCTACACTTCAAATGAATGAAAATGCGACACTTCCTAGCAAGGAAATAGCATTTGCAGATGTCTACGTATCGAAGCAATAGAGTTCAAATGCTTCTTAAAACGAGATATTGCATCTCATATCTATGTTTCATGATAAGATATAATATTCATTGCGAAGTGTTATGCATTCCTCGTCTACGATTCAAATGAATGTAAATGCGACACTTCCTTGCAAGGAAATAGCGTTTGCAGATGTCTACGTATCGTAGCAATAGAGTTCTAATGCTTCTTAAAACGCGATATCGCATCTCATTTCTATTTTTCATGGTAAGATATAATATGATTTGCTAAGTGTTATGTATTCCTCGTCTACACGTCAAATGAATGTAAATGCGACACTTCCTTGCAAGGAAATAGCGTTTGCAAATGTCTACCTATCGTAGCAGTAGTGTTCTAATGCTTCTTAGAACGCGATATCGCATCTCATTTCTATGTTTCATGGTAAGATATAATATGATTTGCGAAGTGTTATGTATTCCTCGTCTACACTTCAAATGAATGTAAATGCGACACTTCCTTGCAAGGAAATAGCGTTTGCAGATGTCTGCGTATCGAAGCAATAGAGTTCAAATGATTCTTAAAACGAGATATTGCATCTCATATCTATGTTTCATGATAAGATATAATATTCATTGCGAAGTGTTATGCATTCCTCGTCTACGATTCAAATGAATGTAAATGCGACACTTCCTTGCAAGGAAATAACGTTTGCAGATGTCTACGTATCGTAGCAATAGAGTTCTAATGCTTCTTAAAACGCGATATCGCATCTCATTTCCATTTTTCATGGTAAGATATAATATGATTTACTAAGTGTTATGTATTCCTCGTCTACACGTCAAATGAATGTAAATGCGACACTTCCTTGCAAGGAAATAGCGTTTGCAAATGTCTACCTATCGTAGCAGTAGTGTTCTAATGCTTCTTAGAACGCGATATCGCATCTCATTTCTATGTTTCATGGTAAGATATAATATGATTTGCGAAGTGTTATGTATTCCTCGTCTACACTTCAAATGAATGTAAATGCGACACTCCCTTGCAAGGAAATAGCGTTTGCAGATGTCTGCGTATCGAAGCAATAGAGTTCAAATGATTCTTAAAACGAGATATTGCATCTCATATCTATGTTTCATGATAAGATATAATATGATTTGCGAAGTGTCATGCATTCCTCGTCTACACTTCAAATGAATGTAAATGCCACACTTCCTTGCTAGGAAATAGCGTCTTCAGATTTCTAGGTATCGTAGCAATAGAGTTCTAATGCTTCTTAAAACGCGATATTGCATCTCATTTATGTTTCATGGTAAGATGTAATATGATTTGCGAAGTGTTATTAATTCCTCCTCTACACTTCAAATGAATGTAAATGAGGCACTTCCTTGCAAGGAAATAGCGTTTGCAAATGTCTACCTATCGTAGCAATAGTGTTCTAATGCTTCTTAAAACGCGATATCGCATCTCATTTCTATGTTTCATGGTAAGATATAATATGATTTGCGAACTGTTATGTATTCCTCGTCTACACATCAAATGAATGTAAATGCGACACTTTCTTGCAAGGAAATAGCGTTTGCAGATGTCTACGTGTCGAAGCAATAGTGTTCAAATGCTTCTTAAAGCGCGTTATCGCATCTCATTTCTATGTTTCATGATAAGATATAATATGATTTGCGAAGTGTCATGTATTCCTCGTCTACACTTCAATTGAATGTAAATGCGACACTTCCTTGCTAGGAAATAGCGTCTGCAGATGTCTAGGTATCGTAGCAATAGAGTTCTAATGCTTCTTAAAACGCGATATCGCATCTCATTTCTATGTTTCATGGTAAGATGTAATATGATTTGCGAAGTGTTATGTATTCCTCCTCTACACTTCAAATGAATGTAAATGCGACACTTCCTTGCAAGGAAATAGCGTTTGCAAATGTCTACCTATCGTAGCAATAGTGTTCTAATGCTTCTTAAAACGCGATATCGCATCTCATTTCTATGTTTCATGGTAAGATATAATATGATTTGCGAGGTGTCATGTATTCCTCGTCTGCACTTCAAATGAATGTGAATGTTACACTTCCTCGCTAGGAAATAGCGTTTGCAGATGTCTGCGTATCGTAGCAGTAGAGTTCTAATGCTCCTTAAAACGCGATATCGCATCTCATTTCTATGTTTCATGGTAAGATATAATATGATTTGCGAAGTGTTATGTATTCCTCGTCTACACATCAAATGAATGTAAATGCGACACTTTCTTGCAAGGAAATAGCGTTTGCAGATGTCTACGTATCGAAGCAATACAGTTCAAATGCTTCTTAAAACGAGATATTGCATCTCATATCTATGTTTCATGATAAGATATAATATTCATTGCGAAGTGTTATGCATTCCTCGTCTACGATTCAAATGAATGTAAATGCGACACTTTCTTGCAAGGAAATAGCGTTTGCAGATGTCTACGTATCGAAGCAATAGAGTTCAAATGCTTCTTAAAGCGCGTTATCGCATCTCATTTCTATGTTTCATGATAAGATATAATATGATTTGCGAAGTGTCATGTATTCCTCGTCTACACTTCAATTGAATGTAAATGCGACACTTCCTTGCTAGGAAATAGCGTCTGCAGATGTCTAGGTATCGTAGCAATAGAGTTCTAATGCTTCTTAAAACGCGATATCGCATCTCATTTCTATGTTTCATGGTAAGATGTAATATGATTTGCGAAGTGTTATGTATTCCTCCTCTACACTTCAAATGAATGTAAATGCGACACTTCCTTGCAAGGAAATAGCGTTTGCAAATGTCTACCTATCGTAGCAATAGTGTTCTAATGCTTCTTAAAACGCGATATCGCATCTCATTTCTATGTTTCATGGTAAGATATAATATGATTTGCGAGGTGTCATGTATTCCTCGTCTGCACTTCAAATGAATGTGAATGTGACACTTCCTCGCTAGGAAATAGCGTTTGCAGATGTCTGCGTATCGTAGCAGTAGAGTTCTAATGCTCCTTAAAACGCGATATCGCATCTCATTTCTATGTTTCATGGTAAGATATAATATGATTTGCGAAGTGTTATGTATTCCTCGTCTACACTTCAAATGAATGTAAATGCGACACTTCCTTGCAAGGAAATAGCGTTTGCAGATGTCTACGTATCGTAGCAATAGAGATCTTTTGATTCTTAAAACGCGATATCGCATCTCATTTCTATGTTTCATGGTAAGATATTATATGATTTGCGAAGTGTCATGTATTCCTCGTCTACACTTCAAATGAATGTAAATGCGACACTTCCTTGCTAGGAAATAGCGTCTGCAGATGTCTAGGTATCGTAGCAAACAAGTTCTAATGCTTCTTAAAACGCGATATCGCATCTCATTTCTATGTTTCATGGTAAGATATAATATGATTTGCGGAGTGTCATGTATTCCTCGTCTACACTTCAAATGAATGTAAATGCGACACTTCCTCGCAAGGAAATAGCGTCTGCAGATGTCTAGGTATCGTAGCAGTTGAGTTCTAGTGCTTCTTAAAACGCGATATCGCATCTCATTTCTATGTTTCATGGTAAGATATAATATGATTTGCGAAGTGTTATGTATTCTTCGTCTACACATCAAATGAATGTAAATGCGAGACTTCCTTGCAAGGAAATAGCGTTTGCAGATGTCTACGTATCGTAGCAATAGAGTTCTTATGCTTCTTAAAACGCGATATCGCATCTCATTTCAATGTTTCAAGGTAAGATGTAATACGATTTGCGAAGTGTTATGTATTCCTCGTCTACACTTTACTCGTCTACGTGTCGTAGCAATAGAGTTCTTATGATTCTTAGAACGCTATATTGCATCTCATTTTTACGTTTCATGGTAAGATATAATATTCATTGCTAAGTGTTATGCATTCCTCGTCTACGATTCAAATGAATGTAAATGCGACACTTCCTTGCAAGGAAATAGCGTTTGCAGATGTCTACGTATCGTAGCAATAGAGTTCTTATGATTCTTAGAACGCTATATTGCATCTCATTTTTACGTTTCATGGTAAGATATAATATGATTTGCGAAGTGTCATGTATTCCTCGTCTACGATTCAAATGAATGTAATTGCGACACTTCCTTGCAAGGAAATAGCGATTGCAGATGTCTACGTATCGTAGCAATAGAGTTCAAATGCTTCTTAAAACGCGATATCGCATCTCATTTCTATGTTTCATGGTAAGATATTATATGATTTGCGAACTGCTGTGTATTCCTCGTCTACACTTCAAATGAATGTAAATGCGACACTTCCTTGCAAGGAAATAGCGTTTGCAGATTTCTACGTATCGAAGCAATAGAGTTCAGATGCCTCTTAAAACGAGATATTGCATCTCATATCTATGTTTCATGATAAGATATAATATTCATTGCGAAGTGTTATGCATTCCTCGTCTACGATTCAAATGAATGAAAATGCGACACCTCCTTGCAAGGAAATAGCGTTTGCAGATGTCTACGTATCGTAGCAATAGAGTTCTAATGCTTCTTAAAACGAGATATTGCATCTTATATCTATGTTTCATGATAAGATATAATATTCATTGCGAAGTGTTATGCATTCCTCGTCTACGATTCAAATGAATGAAAATGCGACTCTTCCTTGCAAGGAAATAGCGTTTGCAGATGTCTACGTATCGTAGCAATAGTGTTCTTATGATTCTTAAAACGCGATATCGCATCTCATTTCTATGTTTCATGGTAAGATATAATATGATTTGCGAAGTGTTATGTATTCCTCGTCTACACATCAAATGAATGTAAATGCGACACTTCCTTGCAAGGAAATAGCGTTTGCAGATGTATACGTATCGTAGCAATAGAGTTCTTATGATTCTTAAAACGCGATATCGCATCTCATTTCTACGTGTCATGGTAAGATATTATATGATTCGCGAACTGTTGTGCATTCCTCGTCTACACTTCAAATGAATGTAAATGCGACACTTCCTTGCAAGGAAATAGCGTTTGCAGATGTCTACGTATCGATGCAATAGAGTTCAAATGCTTCTTAAAACGAGATATTGCATTTCATATCTATGTTTCATGATAAGATATAATATTCATTGCGAAGTGTTATGCATTCCTCGTCTACGATTAAAATGAATGAAAATGCGACACTTCCTTGCAAGGAAATAGCGTTTTCAGATGTCTACGTATCGTAGCAGTAGAGTTCTAATGCTTCTTAAAACGCGATATCGCATCTCATTTCTATGTTTCATGGTAAGATATAATATGATTTGCGAAGTGTTATGTATTCCTCGTCTACGATTCAAATGAATGAAAATGCGACACTTCCTTGCAAGGAAATAGCGTTTGCAGATTTCTACGTATCGTAGCAATAGAGTTCTAATGCTTCTTAAAACGCGATATCGCATCTCATTTCTATGTTTCATGGTAAGATATTATATGATTTGCGAAGTGTCATGTATTCCTCGTCTACACTTCAAATGAATGTAAATGCGACACTTCCTTGCTAGGAAATAGCGTCTGCAGATGTCTAGGTATCGTAGCAATAAAGTTCTAATGCTTCTTAAAACGCGATATCGCATCTCATTTCTATGTTTCATGGTAAGATATAATATGATTTGCGAAGTGTTATGTATTCCTCGTCTACACGTCAAATGAATGTAAATGCGACACTTCCATGCAAGGAAATAGCGTTTGCAGATGTCTACGTATCGTAGCAGTAGTGTTCTAATACTTCTTAGAACGCGATGTCGCATCTCATTTCTATGTTTCATGGTAAGATATAATATGATTTGCGAAGTGTTATGTATCCGTCGTCTACACTTCAAATGAATGTAAATGCGACACTTTCTTGCAAGGAAATAGCGTTTGCAGATGTCTACGTATCGTAGCAATGGATTTCTAATGCTTCTTAAAAGGCGATATCGCATCTCATTTCTATGTTTCATGGTAAGGTATAATATGATTTGCGAAGTGTTATGTATTCCTCGTCTACACTTCAAATGAATGTAAATGCGACACTTCTTTGCAAAGAAATAGCGTTTGCAGATGTCTACGTATCGTTGCAATAGAGTTCTTATGATTCTTAAAACGCGATATCGCATCTCATTTCTATGTTTCATGATAAGATGTAATGTTCATTGCGAAGTGTTATGTATTCCTCGTCTACACTTCAAATGAATGTGGATGCGACACTTCCTCGCCAGGAAATAGCGTTTGCAGATGTCTAGGTATCGTAGCAGTTGAGTTCTAATGCTTCTTAAAACGCGATATCGCATCTCATTTCTATGTTTCATGGTAAGATATAATATGATTTGCGAAGTGCTATGTATTCTTCGTCTACACATCAAATGAATGTAAATGCGAGACTTCCTTGCAAGGAAATAGCGTTTGCAGATGTCTACGTATCGTAGCAATAGAGTTCTTATGCTTCTTAAAACGCGATATCGCATCTCATTTCAATGTTTCATGGTAAGATGTAATACGATTTGCGAAGTGTTATGTATTCCTCGTCTACACTTTACTCGTCTACGTGTCGTAGCAATAGAGTTCTTATGATTCTTAGAACGCTATATTGCATCTCATTTTTACGTTTCATGGTAAGATATAATATTCATTGCTAAGTGTTATGCATTCCTCGTCTACGATTCAAATGAATGTAAATGCGACACTTCCTTGCAAGGAAATAGCGTTTGCAGATGTCTACGTATCGTAGCAATAGAGTTCTTATGATTCTTAGAACGCTATATTGCATCTCATTTTTACGTTTCATGGTAAGATATAATATGATTTGCGAAGTGTCATGTATTCCTCGTCTACCATTCAAATGAATGTAATTGCGACACTTCCTTGCAAGGAAATAGCGATTGCAGATGTCTACGTATCGTAGCAATAGAGTTCAAATGCTTCTTAAAACGCAATATCGCATCTCATTTCTATGTTTCATGGTAAGATATAATATGATTTGCGAAGTATCATGTATTCCTAGTCTACACTTCAAATGAAAGTAAATGCGACACTTCCTTGCTAGGAAATTGCGTCTGCAGATGTCTAGGTATCGTAGCAATAGAGTTCTAATGCTTCTTAGAACGAGATATTGCATCTCATATCTATGTTTCATGATAAGATATAATATTCGTTGCGAAGTGTTATGCATTCCTCGTCTACGATTCAAATGAATGTAAATGCGGCACTTCCTTGCAAGGAAATAGCGTTTGCAGATGTCTACGTATCGTAGCAATAGAGTTCTTATGATTCTTAGAACGCTATATTGCATCTCATTTCTATGTTTCATGGTAAGATATAATATGATTTGCGGAGTGTTATGTGCTCCTCGTCTACACTTCAAATGAATGTAAATGCGACACTTCCTTGCAAGGAAACAGCGTTTGCAAATGTCTACCTATCGTAGCAGTAGTGATCTAATGCATCTTAGAACGCGATGTCGCAACTTATTTCTATGTTTCATGGTAAGATATAATATGATTTGCGAACTGTTATGTATTCCTCGTCTACACTTCAAATGAATGTAAATGCGACACATCCTTGCAAGGAAATAGCGTTTGCAGATGTCTACGTATCGTCGCAATAGAGTTCTTATGATTCTTAAAACGCGATATCGCATCTCATTTCAATGTTTCACGGTAAGATATAATATGATTTGCCAAGTGTTATGTATTCCTCGTCTACACTTCAAATGAATGTAAATGCGACACTTCTTTGCAAGGAAATAGCGTTTGCAAATGTCTACCTATCGTAGCAGTAGTGATCTAATGCTTCTTAGAACGCGATATCGCATCTCATTTCTATGTTTCATGGTAAGATATAATATGATTTGCGAAGTGTTATGTATTCCTAGTCTACACTTCAAATGAATGTGAATGCGACACTTTCTCGCTAGGAAATAGCGTTTGCAGATGTCTACGTATCGTAGCAATAGATTTCTAATGCTTCTTAAAACGCGAGATCGCATCTATATTTCTATGTATCATGGTAAGATATAATATGATTTGCGAAGTGACATGTATTCCTCGTCTACACTTCAAATGAATGTAAATGCGACACTTCCTTGCTAGCAAATAGCGTCTGCAGATGTCTAGGTATCGTAGCAATAGAGTGCTAATGCTTCTTAAAACGCGATATCGGATTTCATTTCTATGTTTCATGGTAAGATATAATATGATTTGCGAAGTGTTATGTATTCCTCGTTTACACTTCAAATGAATGTAAATGCGGCACTTCCTTGCTAGGAGATAGCGTCTGCAGATGTCTAGGTATCGTAGCAATAGAGTTCTAGTGCTTCGTAAAACGCGATATCGCATCTCATTTCTATGTTTCATGATAAGATATAATATTCATTGCGAAGTGTTATGCATTCCTCGTCTACGATTCAAATGAATGTAAATGCGACACTTCCTTGCAAGGAAATAGCGTTTGCAGATGTCTACGTATCGTAGCAATAGAGTTCTAATGCTTCTTAAAACGCGATATCGCATCTCATTTCTATGTTTCATGGTAAGATATTATATGATTTGCGAACTGCTGTGTATTCCTCGTCTACACTTCAAATGAATGTAAATGCGACACTTCCTTGCAAGGAAATAGCGTTTGCAGATGTCTACGTATCGAAGCAATAGAGTTCAGATGCTTCTTAAAACGAGATATTGCATCTCATATCTATGTTTCATGATAAGATATAATCTTCATTGCGAAGTGTTATGCATTCCTCGTCTACGATTCAAATGAATGAAAATGCGACACCTCCTTGCAAGGAAATAGCGTTTGCAGATGTCTACGTATCGTAGCAATAGAGTTCTAATGCTTCTTAAAACGAGATATTGCATCTTATATCTATGTTTCATGATAAGATATAATATTCATTGCGAAGTGTTATGCATTCCTCGTCTACGATTCAAATGAAGGAAAATGCGACACTTCCTTGCAAGGAAATAGCGTTTGCAGATGTCTACGTATCGTAGCAATAGTGTTCTTATGATTCTTAAAACGCGATATCGCATCTCATTTCTATGTTTCATGGTAAGATATAATATGATTTGCGAAGTGTTATGTATTCCTCGTCTACACATCAAATGAATGTAAATGCGACACTTCCTTGCAAGGAAATAGCGTTTGCAGATGTATACGTATCGTAGCAATAGAGTTCTTATGATTCTTAAAACGCGATATCGCATCTCATTTCTACGTGTCATGGTAAGATATTATATGATTCGCGAACTGTTGTGCATTCCTCGTCTACACTTCAAATGAATGTAAATGCGACACTTCCTTGCAAGGAAATAGCGTTTGCAGATGTCTACGTATCGATGCAATAGAGTTCAAATGCTTCTTAAAACGAGATATTGCATTTCATATCTATGTTTCATGATAAGATATAATATTCATTGCGAAGTGTTATGCATTCCTCGTCTACGATTAAAATGAATGAAAATGCGACACTTCCTTGCAAGGAAATAGCGTTTTCAGATATCTACGTTAAGTAGCAGTAGAGTTCTAATGCTTCTTAAAACGCGATATCGCATCTCATTTCTATGTTTCATGGTAAGATATAATATGATTTGCGAAGTGTTATGTATTCCTCGTCTACGATTCAAATGAATGAAAATGCGACACTTCCTTGCAAGGAAATAGCGTTTGCAGATTTCTACGTATCGTAGCAATAGAGTTCTAGTGCTTCTTAAAACGCGATATCGCATCTCATTTCTATGTTTCATGGTAAGATAGAATATGATTTGCGAAGTGTTATGTATTCCTCGTCTACACATCAAATGAATGTAAATGCGACACTTCCTTGCAGGGAAATAGCGTTTGCAGATGTCTACGTATCGTAGCAATAGAGTTCAAATGCTTCTTAAAACGAGATATTGCATCTTATATCTATGTTTCATGATAAGATATAATATTCATTGCGAAGTGTTATGCATTCCTCGTCTACGATTCAAATGAATGAAAATGCGACACTTCCTTGCAAGGAAATAGCGTTTGCAGATGTCTACGTATCGTAGCAATAGAGTTCTCATGCTTCTTAAAACGCGATATCGCATCTCATTTCTATGTCTCATGGTAAGATAGAATATGATTTGCGAAGTGTTATGTATTCCTCGTCTACACATCAAATGAATGTAAATGCGACACTTCCTTGCAAGGAAATAGCGTTTGCAGATGTCTACGTATCGTAGCAATAGAGTTCTTATGATTCTTAAAACGCGATATCGCATCTCATTTCTATGTTTCATGGTAAGGTATAATATGATATGCAAGTGTTATGTATCCGTCGTCTACACTTCAAATGAATGTAAATGCGACACTTTCTTGCAAGGAAATAGCGTTTGCAGATGTCTACGTATCGTAGCATTGGATTTCTGATGCTTCTTAAAACGCGATATCGCATCTCATTTCTATGTTTCATGGTAAGATATAATATGAATTGCGAAGTGTTATGTATTCCTCGTCTACACTTCAAATGAATGTAAATGCGACACTTCCTTGCAAGGAAATAGCGTTTGCAGATGTCTACGTATCGATGCAATAGAGTTCAAATGCTTCTTAAAACGAGATATTGCATTTCATATCTATGTTTCATGATAAGATATAATATTCATTGCGAAGTGTTATGCATTCCTCGTCTACGATTAAAATGAATGAAAATGCGACACTTCCTTGCAAGGAAATAGCGTTTTCAGATATCTACGTATCGTAGCAGTAGAGTTCTAATGCTTCTTAAAACGCGATATCGCATCTCATTTCTATGTTTCATGGTAAGATATAATATGATTTGCGAAGTGTTATGTATTCCTCGTCTACGATTCAAATGAATGAAAATGCGACACTTCCTTGCAAGGAAATAGCGTTTGCAGATTTCTACGTATCGTAGCAATAGTGTTCTAATGCTTCTTAAAACGCGATATCGCATCTCATTTCTATGTTTCATGGTAAGATAGAATATGATTTGCGAAGTGTTATGTATTCCTCGTCTACACATCAAATGAATGTAAATGCGACACTTCCTTGCAGGGAAATAGCGTTTGCAGATGTCTACGTATCGTAGAAATAGAGTTCAAATGCTTCTTAAAACGAGATATTGCATCTTATATCTATGTTTCATGATAAGATATAATATTCATTGCGAAGTGTTATGCATTCCTCGTCTACGATTCAAATGAATGAAAATGCGACACTTCCTTGCAAGGAAATAGCGTTTGCAGATGTCTACGTATCGTAGCAATAGAGTTCTAATGCTTCTTAAAACGCGATATCGCATCTCATTTCTATGTTTCAAGGTAAGATAGAATATGATTTGCGAAGTGTTATGTACTCCTCGTCTACACATCAAATGAATGTAAATGCGACACTTCCTTGCAAGGAAATAGCGTTTGCAGATGTCTACGTATCGTAGCAATAGAGTTCAAATGCTTCTTAAAACGAGATATTGCATCTTATATCTATGTTTCATGATAAGATATAATATTCATTGCGAAGTGTTATGCATTGCTCGTCTACGATTCAAATGAATGAAAATGCGACACTTCCTTGCAAGGAAATAGCGTTTGCAGATGTCTACGTATCGTAGCAATAGAGTTCTCATGCTTCTTAAAACGCGATATCGCATCTCATTTCTATGTCTCATGGTAAGATAGAATATGATTTGCGAAGTGTTATGTATTCCTCGTCTACACATCAAATGAATGTAAATGCGACACTTCCTTGCAAGGAAATAGCGTTTGCAGATGTCTACGTATCGTAGCAATAGAGTTCTTATGATTCTTAAAACGCGATATCGCATCTCATTTCTATGTTTCATGGTAAGGTATAATATGATATGCAAGTGTTATGTATCCGTCGTCTACACTTCAAATGAATGTAAATGCGACACTTTCTTGCAAGGAAATAGCGTTTGCAGATGTCTACGTATCGTAGAATTGGATTTCTGATGCTTCTTAAAACGCGATATCGCATCTCATTTCTATGTTTCATGGTAAGATATAATATGAATTGCGAAGTGTTATGTATTCCTCGTCTACACTTCAAATGAATGTAAATGCGACACTTCTTTGCAAGGAAATAACGTTTGCAGATGTCTACGTATTGTTGCAATAGAGTTCTTATGATTCTTAAAACGCGATATCGCATCTCATTTCTATGTTTCATGGTAAGGTATAATATGATTTGCGGAGTGTTATGTATTCCTCGTCTACACTTCAAATGAATGTAAATGCGACACTTCCTTGCAAGGAAATAGCGTTTGCAGATGTCTACGTATCGTAGCAATAGTGTTCTTATGATTCTTAAAACGCGATATCGCATCTCATTTCTATGCTTCATGGTAAGATATAATATGATTTGCGAAGTGTTATGTATTCCTCGTCTACACATCAAATGAATGTAAATGCGACACTTCCTTGCAAGGAAATAGCGTTTGCAGATGTCTACGTATCGTAGAAATAGTGTTCTTATGATTCTTAAAACGCGATATCGCATCTCATTTCTATGTTTCATGGTAAGATATAATATGATTTGCGAAGTATTATGTATTCCTCGTCTACACATCAAATGAATGTAAATGCGACACTTCCTTGCAAGGAAATAGCGTTTGCAGATGTCTACGTATCGTAGCAATAGAGTTCTTATGATTCTTAAAACGCGATATCGCATCTCATTTCTATGTTTCATGGTAAGGTATAATATGATTTGCGAAGTGTTATGTATTCCTCGTCTACACTTCAAATGAATGTAAATGCGACACTTTCTTGCAAGGAAATAGCGTTTGCAGATGTCTACGTATCGTAGCAATGGATTTCTGATGCTTCTTAAAACGCGATATCGCATCTCATTTCTATGTTTCATGGTAAGATATAATATGATTTGCGAAGTGTTATGTATTCCTCGTCTACACTACAAATGAATGTGAATGCGACACTTCCTCGCTAGGAAATAGCGTTAGCAGATGTCTGCGTATCGTAGCAGTAGAGTTCTAATGCTTCTTAAAACGCGATATCGCATCTCATTTCTATGTTTCATGGTAAGATATAATATGATTTGCGAACTGTTATGCATTCCTCGTCTACACTTCAAATGTATGTAAATGCGACACTTCCTTGCAAGGAAATAGAGTTTGCAGATGTCTACGTATCGAAGCAATAGAGTTCAAATGCTTCTTAAAACGAGATATTGTATCTTATATCTATGTTTCATGATAAGATATAATATTCATTGCAAAGTGTTATGCATTCCTCGTCTACGATTCAAATGAATGAAAATGCGACACTTCCTTGCAAGGAAATAGCGTTTGCAGATGTCTACGTATCGTAGCAATAGAGTTCTAATGCTTCTTAAAACGCGATATCACATCTCATTTCTATGTTTCATGGTAAGAAAGAATATGATTTGCGAAGTGTTATGTATTCCTCGTCTACACATCAAATGAATGTAAATGCGACACTTCCTTGCAAGGAAATAGCGTTTGCAGATGTCTACGTATCGTAGCAATATAGTTCTTATGATTCTTAAAACGCGATATCGCGTCTCATTTCTATGTTTCATGGTAAGGTATAATATGATATGCGAAGTGTTATGTATCCGTCGTCTACACTTCAAATGAATGTAAATGCGACACTTTCTTGCAAGGAAATAGCGTTTGCATATGTCTGCGTACCGTAGCATTGGATTTCTGATGCTTCTTAAAACGCGATATCGCATCTCATTTCTATGTTTCATGGTAAGATATAATATGATTTGCGAAGTGTTATGTATTCCTCGTCTACACTTCAAATGAATGTAAATGCGACACATCTTTGCAAGGAAATAGCGTTTGCAGATGTCTACGTATCGTTGCAATAGAGTTCTTATGATTCTTAAAACGCGATATCGCATCTCATTTCTATGTTTGATGGTAAGGTATAATATGATTTGCGGAGTGTTATGTATTCCTCGTCTACACTTCAAATGAATGTAAATGCGACACTTCCTTGCAAGGAAATGGCGTTTGCAGATGTCTACGTATCGTAGCAATAGTGTTCTTATGATTCTTAAAACGCGATATCGCATCTCATTTCTATGTTTCATGGTAAGATATTATATGATTGCGAACTGTTGTGTTTTCCTCGTCTACACTTCAAATGAATGTAAATGCGACACTTCCTTGCAAGGAAATAGCGTTTGCAGATGTCTACGTATCGTAGCAATAGAGTTCGAATGCTTCTTAAAACGAGATATTGCATCTTATATCTATGTTTCATGATAAGATATAATATTCATTGCGAAGTGTTATGCATTCCTCGTCTACGATTCAAATGAATGAAAATGCGACACTTCCTTGCAAGGAAATAGCGTTTGCAGATGTCTACGTATCGTAGCAATAGAGTTCTAATGCTTCTTAAAACGCGATATCACATCTCATTTCTATGTTTCATGGTAAGATAGAATATGATTTGCGAAGTGTTATGTATTCCTCGTCTACACATCAAATGAATGTAAATGCGACACTTCCTTGCAAGGAAATAGCGTTTGCAGATGTCTACGTATCGTAGCAATAGAGTTCTTATGATTCTTAAAACGCGATATCGCGTCTCATTTCTATGTTTCATGGTAAGGTATAATATGATATGCGAAGTGTTATGTATCCGTCGTCTACACTTCAAATGAATGTAAATGCGACACTTTCTTGCAAGGAAATAGCGTTTGCAGATGTCTGCGTATCGTAGCATTGGATTTCTGATGCTTCTTAAAACGCGATATCGCATCTCATTTCTATGTTTCATGGTAAGATATAATATGATTTGCGAAGTGTTATGTATTCCTCGTCTACACTTCAAATGAATGTAAATGCGACACTTCCTTGCAAGGAAATAGCGTTTGCAGATGTCTACGTATCGTAGCAATAGAGTTCTAATGCTTCTTAAAACGCGATATCACATCTCATTTCTATGTTTCATGGTAAGATAGAATATGATTTGCGAAGTGTTATGTATTCCTCGTCTACACATCAAATGAATGTAAATGCGACACTTCCTTGCAAGGAAATAGCGTTTGCAGATGTCTACGTATCGTAGCAATAGAGTTCTTATGATTCTTAAAACGCGATATCGCGTCTCATTTCTATGTTTCATGGTAAGGTATAATATGATATGCGAAGTGTTATGTATCCGTCGTCTACACTTCAAATGAATGTAAATGCGACACTTTCTTGCAAGGAAATAGCGTTTGCAGATGTCTACGTATCGTAGCATTGGATTTCTGATGCTTCTTAAAACGCGATATCGCATCTCATTTCTATGCTTCATGGTAAGATATAATATGATTTGCGAAGTGTTATGTATTCCTCGTCTACACTTCAAATGAATGTAAATGCGACACTTCCTTGCAAGGAAATAGCGTTTGCAGATGTCTACGTATCGTAGAAATAGTGTTCTTATGATTCTTAAAACGCGATATCGCATCTCATTTCTATGTTTCATGGTAAGATTTAATATGATTTGCGAAGTATTATGTATTCCTCGTCTACACATCAAATGAATGTAAATGCGACACTTCCTTGCAAGGAAATAGCGTTTGCAGATGTCTACGTATCGTAGCAATAGAGTTCTTATGATTCTTAAAACGCGATATCGCATCTCATTTCTATGTTTCATGGTAAGATATTATATGATATGCGAACTGTTGTGTATTCCTCGTCTACACTTCAAATGAATGTAAATGCGACACTTCCTTGCAAGGAAATAGCGTTTGCAGATGTCTACGTATCGTAGCAATAGAGTTCGAATGCTTCTTAAAACGAGATATTGCATCTTATATCTATGTTTCATGATAAGATATAATATTCATTGCGAAGTGTTATGCATTCCTCGTCTACGATTCAAATGAATGAAAATGCGACACTTCCTTGCAAGGAAATAGCGTTTGCAGATGTCTACGTATCGTAGCAATAGAGTTCTAATGCTTCTTAAAACGCGACATCATATCTCATTTCTATGTTTCATGGTAAGATAGAATATGATTTGCGAAGTGTTATGTATTCCTCGTCTACACATCAAATGAATGTAAATGCGACACTTCCTTGCAAGGAAATAGCGTTTGCAGATGTCTACGTATCGTAGCAATAGAGTTCGAATGCTTCTTAAAACGAGATATTGCATCTTATATCTATGTTTCATGATAAGATATAATATTCATTGCGAAGTGTTATGCATTCCTCGTCTACGATTCAAATGAATGAAAATGCGACACATCCTTGCAAGGGAACAGCGTTTGCAGATGTCTACGTATCGTAGCAATAGAGTTCTAATGCTTCTTAACACGCGATATCACATCTCATTTCTATGTTTCATGGTAAGATAGAATATGATTTGCGAAGTGTTATGTATTCCTCGTCTACACATCAAATGAATGTAAATGCGACACTTCCTTGCAAGGAAATAGCGTTTGCAGATGTCTACGTATCGTAGCAATAGAGTTCAAATGCTTCTTAAAACGAGATATTGCATCTTATATCTATGCTTCATGATAAGATATAATATTCATTGCGAAGTGTTATGCATTCCTCGTCTACGATTCAAACGATTGAAAATGCGACACTTCCTTGCAAGGAAATAGCGTTTGCAGATGTCTACGTATCGTAGCAATAGAGTTCAAATGCTTCTTAAAACGCGATATCGCATCTCATTTCTATGTTTCATGGTAAGATAGAATATGATTTGCGAAGTGTTATGTATTCCTCGTCTACACATCAAATGAATGTAAATGCGACACTTCCTTGCAAGGAAATAGCGTTTGCAGATGTCTACGTATCGTAGCAATAGAGTTCTTATGATTCTTAGAACGCGATATCGCATCTCATTTCTATGTTTCATGGTAAGGTATAATATGATATGCGAAGTGTTATGTATCCGTCGTCTACACTTCAAATGAATGTAAATGCGACACTTAGTTGCAAGGAAATAGCGTTTGCAGATGTCTACGTATCGTAGCAATAGTGTTCTTATGATTCTTATAACGCGATATCGCATCTCATTTCTATGTTTCATGGTAAGATATAATATGATTTGCGAAGTGTTATGTATTCCTCGTCTACACATCAAATGAATGTAAATGCGACACTTCCTTGCAAGGAAATAGCGTTTGCAGATGTCTACGTATCGTAGAAATAGTGTTCTTATGATTCCTAAAACGCGATATCGCATCTCATTTCTATGTTTCATGGCAAGATATAATATGATTTGCGAAGTATTATGTATTCCTCGTCTACACATCAAATGAATGTAAATGCGACACTTCCTTGCAAGGAAATAGCGTTTGCAGATGTCTACGTATCGTAGCAATAGTGTTCTTATGATTCTTAAAACGCGATATCGCATCTCATTTCTATGTTTCATGGTAAGATATTATATGATTTGCGAACTGTTGTGTATTCCTCGTCTACACTTCAAATGAATGTAAATGCGACACTTCCTTGCAAGGAAATAGCGTTTGCAGATGTCTACGTATTGTTGCAATAGAGTTCTTATGATTCTTAAAACGCGATATCGCATCTCATTTCTATGTTTCATGGTAAGGTATAATATGATTTGCGGAGTGTTATGTATTCCTCGTCTACACTTCAAATGAATGTAAATGCGACACTTCCTTGCAAGGAAATAGCGTTTGCAGATGTCTACGTATCGTAGCAATAGTGTTCTTAAGATTCTTAAAACGCGATATCGCATCTCATTTCTATGCTTCATGGTAAGATATAATATGATTTGCGAAGTGTTATGTATTCCTCGTCTACACATCAAATGAATGTAAATGCGACACTTCCTTGCAAGGAAATAGCGTTTGCAGATGTCTACGTATCGTGGAAATAGTGTTCTTATGATTCTTAAAACGCGATATCGCACCTCATTTCTATGTTTCATGGTAAGATATAATATGATTTGCGAAGTATTATGTATTCCTCGTCTACACATCAAATGAATGTAAATGCGACACTTCCTTGCAAGGAAATAGCGTTTGCAGATGTCTACGTATCGTAGCAATAGAGTTCTTATGATTCTTAAAACGCGATATCGCATCTCATTTCTATGTTTCATGGTAAGGTATAATATGATTTGCGAAGTGTTATGTATTCCTCGTCTACACTTCAAATGAATGTAAATGCGACACTTTCTTGCAAGGAAATAGCGTTTGCAGATGTCTACGTATCGTAGCAATGGATTTCTGATGCTTCTTAAAACGCGATATCGCATCTCATTTCTATGTTTCATGGTAAGATATAATATGATTTGCGAAGTGTTATGTATTCCTCGTCTACACTACAAATGAATGTGAATGCGACACTTCCTCGCTAGGAAATAGCGTTAGCAGATGTCTGCGTATCGTAGCAGTAGAGTTCTAATGCTTCCTAAAACGCGATATCGCATCTCATTTCTATGTTTCATGGTAAGATATAATATGATTTGCGAACTGTTATGTATTCCTCGTCTACACTTCAAATGAATGTAAATGCGACACTCCCTTGCAAGGAAATAGAGTTTGCAGATGTCTACGTGTCGAAGCAATAGAGTTCAAATGCTTCTTAAAACGAGATATTGCATCTTATATCTATGTTTCATGATAAGATATAATATTCATTGCGAAGTGTTATGCATTCCTCGTCTACACTTCAAATGAATGTAAATGCGACACTTTCTTGCAAGGAAATAGCGTTTGCAGATGTCTACGTATCGTAGCAATGGATTTCTGATGCTTCTTAAAACGCGATATCGCATCTCATTTCTATGTTTCATGGTAAGATATAATATGATTTGCGAAGTGTTATGTATTCCTCGTCTACACTACAAATGAATGTGAATGCGACACTTCCTCGCTAGGAAATAGCGTTAGCAGATGTCTGCGTATCGTAGCAGTAGAGTTCTAATGCTTCCTAAAACGCGATATCGCATCTCATTTCTATGTTTCATGGTAAGATATAATATGATTTGCGAACTGTTATGTATTCCTCGTCTACACTTCAAATGAATGTAAATGCGACACTCCCTTGCAAGGAAATAGAGTTTGCAGATGTCTACGTGTCGAAGCAATAGAGTTCAAATGCTTCTTAAAACGAGATATTGCATCTTATATCTATGTTTCATGATAAGATATAATATTCATTGCGAAGTGTTATGCATTCCTCGTCTACGATTCAAATGAATGAAAATGCGACACTTCCTTGCAAGGAAATAGCGTTTGCAGATGTCTACGTATCGTAGCAATAGAGTTCTAATGCTTCTTAAAACGCGATATCACATCTCATTTCTATGTTTCATGGTAAGATAGAATATGATTTGCGAAGTGTTATGTATTCCTCGTCTACACATCAAATGAATGTAAATGCGACACTTCCTTGCAAGGAAATAGCGTTTGCAGATGTCTACGTATCGTAGCAATAGAGTTCTTATGATTCTTAAAACGCGATATCGCGTCTCATTTCTATGTTTCATGGTAAGGTATAATATGATATGCGAAGTGTTATGTATCCGTCGTCTACACTTCAAATGAATGTAAATGCGACACTTTCTTGCAAGGAAATAGCGTTTGCAGATGTCTACGTATCGTAGCATTGGATTTCTGATGCTTCTTAAAACGCGATATCGCATCTCATTTCTATGTTTCATGGTAAGATATAATATGATTTGCGAAGTGTTATGCATTCCTCGTCTACACTTCAAATGAATGTAAATGCGACACATCTTTGCAAGGAAATAGCGTTTGCAGATGTCTACGTATCGTTGCAATAGAGTTCTTATGATTCTTAAAACGCGATATCGCATCTCATTTCTATGTTTGATGGTAAGGTATAATATGATTTGCGGAGTGTTATGTATTCCTCGTCTACACTTCAAATGAATGTAAATGCGACACTTAGTTGCAAGGAAATAGCGTTTGCAGATGTCTACGTATCGTAGCAATAGTGTTCTTATGATTCTTAAAACGCGATATCGCATCTCATTTCTATGTTTCATGGTAAGATATTATATGATATGCGAACTGTTGTGTATTCCTCGTCTACACTTCAAATGAATGTAAATGCGACACTTCCTTGCAAGGAAATAGCGTTTGCAGATGTCTACGTATCGTAGCAATAGAGTTCGAATGCTTCTTAAAACGAGATATTGCATCTTATATCTATGTTTCATGATAAGATATAATATTCATTGCGAAGTGTTATGCATTCCTCGTCTACGATTCAAATGAATGAAAATGCGACACTTCCTTGCAAGGAAATAGCGTTTGCAGATGTCTACGTATCGTAGCAATAGAGTTCTAATGCTTCTTAAAACGCGACATCATATCTCATTTCTATGTTTCATGGTAAGATAGAATATGATTTGCGAAGTGTTATGTATTCCTCGTCTACACATCAAATGAATGTAAATGCGACACTTCCTTGCAAGGAAATAGCGTTTGCAGATGTCTACGTATCGTAGCAATAGAGTTCGAATGCTTCTTAAAACGAGATATTGCATCTTATATCTATGTTTCATGATAAGATATAATATTCATTGCGAAGTGTTATGCATTCCTCGTCTACGATTCAAATGAATGAAAATGCGACACATCC